>NC_086181.1:29940645-30110645 GCF_023053635.1 Elgaria multicarinata webbii | reverse complement strand
AATATCACCTTAGAATGCCAGGGGGCAGAGGATTTGGAGAGTCTGACCTTCTTCCTGCTCAAATCAGGGAGCCTGATTGCATCACGAACGGAAATCTCAAAGAAAAACACAACTGAGTTCCTCTTATCCGGGGTGAGGCTGGAGGACGCAGGGATCTACACCTGCAAATATCGCAAAGCAGATCCTCATCTCTGGTCTCAGGCAAGTGACCCAGTGGAGCTGGTTGTGACAGGTGAGGCGTTTGCTTGGCACCATCTTTTCTGCCCCCTTCCAAGCCCCACTCTCTGTGTAGGAGGTAGGAGCATCTGGAATGACCTGCATCCAAGTCAAGCACTGCCAGAGAGACGCAGAGCTACATTGCAAGGAACGGAGGAGCCAGGTGCTTCGACTGCTCTGGCAAAACTGAAAGCAGGACCAGAAATAAACATGGTTACATTTGCAAACAGCTGGAGGTGGAGGTCTCTGGTAGCCCATCTCACTCTTGATCTGATCCTACTTGGGGCGTTTATATAATGCCCTTTTGCATTCCTGTATAGGATTGTGACACCTAACACTGGAAATTCCTAGGACTATGTGTAATCTCTCGTGGAAAACAAAACAAAAAGGAAACCATACTGTATACTGTCACATCTACGTATTTTATGAAAAGTTGCATGTATCAGCATTGAATATAGTAACAACAAACTCATTCTGTGAGTGTTGATCATGAACCACACGCAAGAGAAAGGAATCAGCTGACTTGGGGGAATTCCAGTGTTTGCAAGACTATAAAATATATAAAAATATAAAAGGTATAAAAAATATTAAGGAATACAACCGAATGAGAAGAAATGAAAGAGCCCAATGAGGACTCCTCATGATTAGTGGGCATGGAATATGGATTGAACATTGGGCTAAAAATAATAATAATGGAAAAACAAAGGGGAAATGGAATGGAGTATCTGTGAAAAGGTCATGACTAACTGGCTGGCTGGAACCCTGAACAGAATTACTCCACACTGAATGAAATGGTTCTGAGTGAGAGACAGGGCTAGCATGAAAATCTGAGAGGGGAGGAAACTGGGGTTGGTGTTGGGGGGGGCATTAACTGTGTGATTTTCGCAGTTTTTTTAAAACTCTTTCAATGCTATAAATAATAATAATAATAAGGAGGAGGAGGAGGAGGAGGAGGTGGTAGTGGTTAAGGAGGAGGAGGCATGGACTGGTCTTCTCGGAAATACACAGAGCCAGCTAATTTCCCTTAAAACAGCTCCAAAGACTTCACCCAATGAGAAGTGGACAATGTTCAGATGTGCTGTTGCAGGTTACTCCCAGTCCAGAGAACGTATCTACAGGACTAACAGGGGATCTTCTCTAGAGCTAAATAGGTCTATTGATCTGTTCAAAATCAACAAGTTTCGTAAGTTGAGGGTCACAAGTAATATGATGGTGCTTTGCTTGCTGCTTTTGTTTTCTTAACACTAGATCCCAAACTCACCAAACCTTCCATCAAGACGAGACCCAATGAGCAGATACCTCTGGGATCAAATATCACCTTAGAATGCCAGGGGGCAGAGGATTTGGAGAGTCTGACCTTCTTCCTGCTCAAATCAGGGAGCCTGATTGCATCACGAACGGAAATCTCAAAGAAAAACACAACTGAGTTCCTTTTATCCGGGGTGAGGCTGGAGGACGCAGGGATCTACACCTGCAAATACCGCAAAGCAAATCCTCATCTCTGGTCTCAGGCAAGTGACCCAGTGGAGCTGGTTGTGACAGGTGAGGCGTTTGCTTGGCACCATCTTTTCTGCCCCCTTCCAAGCCCCACACATGGCACACAGAGTGGTTCTGTCCTGGTGAGGAGACATGAGGAACTCGGTTGAAAGTTGTCTCCCTGGCCAGACTTCCATCAGGAACCTGGTTGCCTTGTCAACTTGCCTTCTAATATGGTGGTGCTGTTGATTAATGTCTGGCTGGTCCAATGTCAACCCTCTGCCGTGCACAATGGTGGGGGTAAGTGGGGTGACCTTGTGTGTATGATTCGCAAATTTTCGCAGGTCCCTCTCACGATGTCTGCCTCCCGTTTGCCTCCCGCCCCTTGTAGCCTTCTTCGCCCAACAAAAAACTTATTTTTAAAGACGGAAGTTGCCGCTATCTCCCGCAGTGTGCAGGAGAAGCAGCAGGACCAAAATGGCCCACTGAATGAGCCACGAGCACGTTGTTTACTTCCTCTTTCAAAAGAAGAAGTCATGAGGGACAAATGGGCGGGCAGAGAAGTGACAGTAAGCAAATGCAATTTCCCCCGTGTGATGACACCTTCAATGGGCCTTCTTCACAAGGTTGCTTCATTCACACATGTCTCCAGTAGCATGTGTGGGAGTGTTCATGGTGCATGGTAGGATAGGAGAGTTTTGTCAAAATGTAGGGACTAATGAACGAATGAATGGGGAGAAGGCTCTGAAGGAACTGGGAGATGGTTAAATGGAGAGTAAATGAATGGATCCATAGATCAATAGAAGGATCATTGGTAGCCCTTGGATACTGTCTGTGGGTGGATAGATAAACATGAGCAGCATTCTAACTCTGTGGTTTTACAAACGTGTTCCTAATAATCAATGAATCAATTTATTGAAGGCAACCAAATGCAGGTTTTAACCAAAGAACTAATCACATGGTCAAGCATTGCTGCGGGACTTCTGGTTCTGGTTCTCCTTCTGTTGCTCCTTGCCTTTACGTTGTACAGAAGAAGGAAAAAGGGTAAGTAGACCTCTACATGGGGTGCCTTACTTAGGGTGACCATATGAAAAGGAGGACAGGGCTCCTGTATCTTTAAAGGGAATTTCCGCAGGTGTCATTTGCATATATGGAGAACCTGGTGAAATTCCCTCTTCATCACAGCAGTTAAAGGTGCAGGAGCTATACTGGAGTGACCAGATTTAAAAGAGGGCAGGGCACCTGCAACTTTAACTGCTGTGATGAAGAGGAAATTTCTCCAAGTTCCCCATATATACAAATGACACCTGATGAAATTCCCTTTTCAACACAGCTGTCAAAGATACAAGAGCCCTGTCCTCCTTTTCATATGGTCTGCCTACCTTACTATGCCTGAGTTTAAAGCATGCATAGCTGAGGGGGTAAATGCTTACATGAGGGCTCTACCACTTCAAGTTTCGTATGGGAGAATACTTTGGAACTGCCATGTAAAAATAATAAAATAATAAAACAGTACTGTGCCAAAGAGAGAACACACTCTTTCTTTATTTCTCATTCAAAACTAAGATTCTAGTCATGTGGTGAAAAGATAAGCTTGAAGGTTTGTGGGTAATGACCAATGAAATCTCAAAAGTTGACAGGTGGCCAAGGGATAAGCAAATATGGATTAAGTTACATACAAAAGTGATACGTAATAGATGTCATAAATAATTATAATAATTTATACCAGATGCCGTATGTGCTGTTGCAAATTGATGGAAACTACAGTAACAGGCTGACAAATCAAAATGTCAATTTTTACACCAGACTAAAAATATAAGCCATAGATCAACGTATGGTTTACCGCACCTCCAACAAGCATCCATCCAATGTATAAATCATTCTCAATCTGTGTGTAGTGAAATGCCAATGATAAAGCATTTTAATATGTTTTCTTTTATGATTACAGATATCAGGGTATTATTCATTTTGTTTTTTCTAGTAGTTTGAGGTGCGTAGGTGGCTTCTGGGCCCTGCATAGCCCCTTGCCTCTGTCTCATCTAATAGAAGAATTGTGAAACACAAACATGTATGCATAAATCACTTTATGAAAGATGCAGAAACACAGTGTAGAATTTGGATTAAGTCTTTAGTGGAGACTGTTTCTGTTGCCATGTAATATAGCCACACAGATATATTTATTTTATTTTATTTATTTTTATTTTATTTCTTTCATTTCTATACCGCCCAATAGCTGAAGCTCTCTGGGCGGTTCACAAAAATTAAAACCATGAAGAGCATAATAAAACAACCAACAATTTAAAAAACACAAATACAAAATACAATATAAAAAGCACGACCAGCATAAAACCACACAGCAAAAATTGATATAGGTTAAAATATGAGATTAAAACAGCAGAGTTTAAATTTAAGTTAAACTAGGTGTTAAAATACTGAGAAAATAAAAAGGTCTTCAGCTGGCGACCAAAGGAAAACAATGTAGGCGCCAAGCGAACCTCTCTGGGGAGCTCGTTCCACAGCCGGGGTGCCTCAGCAGAGAAAGCCCTCCTCCTAGTAGCCACCTGCCTCACTTCCTTCGGTAGGGGCTCACGGAGAAGGACCTATATAGCAAGAAGTTTCCTCCATTAAGACAAAGGTCTGAGTACACATTGGGGAAGGAGCAAAAATCCAAAATTCTGATTTAAAACCGAATGGGAGAAGAATCTCATGGTGTCTCTCTGATCTACAGGTTCCACTACCAGTGAAAGAACCCAACCAGTGAACATAGTAAGGAACTTTCCTGTTACGATTGTGAACTTTCTGCCCACACTCTATCCTGACTCCTCAGCCTAGAAAAAAACATATAAGGACAGTCTCCCCCCATCCTTTTACGTGGGGGGGGAGGGGGGCTGGCTGGCCACGGAAACAAAAACAAAAAAGCAGGACCTGAACTGTTCCTTCTACATTTCTAGTATTAAATTGAAAGCCACCATTGGTCATTATGGATGCGGATGCTAATTGAGATGTAGTTCTATCCATACATCTATGGTGAATGCCATAGAGGCCTGATTTACACCAAGCAGGAAATTGCACCACGAAAATGGCATGAAAGTGGTATATAAAAGGCAGGAGCTACACCAAGCAGGATATAGCACTACGAAAGCCGTATGTGGTCTGTGTCTTATGGGCCCCAACAGTTATCAGTGCACTTCAATACCACTATAAAGCAGTAGCGTGGCTCCTGCTTTCATACGGCTTTTATAGTGGAATATCCTGCTTGGTGTAGATGTGGCCAGAGATGTATGGTTTGCAGTTAAGAGTGGAAAGCAGTTTGAATAAAGACTGCATTGGGACTGTAGGATAACACAGCTGTCCTAAAATACTGAAAGTATGATTCTGCTTGGCAACTTCTGCTTTTTACCACTAGGCTACTTTCAAGATGGGGTGGGTGGGATCTAGATGGTCAAGTATCATATCTCAACTTGTCAATTGGCAGCCCTAGATGTCATTTCCCCTGCTATCAAGCTGCTATTCCAAATTCAAGTAGAGCAAAGGAAGGCAATGTGGCACCCACAAGCACTGATGCACCCTCAGACTTCTTTTTTGGTGTCCATCATGGTGCCTTACGTCTTTTATTTATTTATTTATTTATTTATTTATTTATTTATTTATTTATTTATTACAAAATCACACATTACCAGAAGCTGGGATTGCTGTGAAGCAGGTTTCTGTTGGTGCTGAAAACTGTGGGTTCGAAGGAGTTGTTTAGTGCATTGGGTAAGACCCCGCCTCTGCCTTCTACTCAGTCTTTTGGGCAAGTTACCTGTCCTTTGTGATTAACTAAACCTCCCATGGCAGCCATTTTGTGAGGGGGGTGCCCAAGACAGTTTCTCACATTACCAAAGGTGCCCACGGCCCCCAAACGGTTGCTTATTCCTGCTCTGAAGCATTCAGATTAGTTTCCATTGTAACTGTGCAAGAGGAATCTTTCTCTAACTGTTTCTCTTTTTCCTCTCTGTAGCCCCTAGAACCTGATACTGGAGAAGACCCTGATGGTGTCTCCTATGCTGTGTTGAGTCACCACTCGCTGAAAAACAAACAGGCAGCTGATGCTGACAGAGTCCCTGAGTCCTGTACATATGCATCAGTGGCCCGAGGGAGAACCAGGGAGAACCATTAGGCAGGAGTTCTTATGGATGTGGGTACTTCTTCGACCTTGGCTTGACCCTGTATCTCATGGATGCTCAACTTAATGCTGAGTCCTATGACCTGGGCCCTAAGCCCCACCAAGTAGACGACTTCACAGAGCTGCCTCAATTGCCAAAAGGTCCTCTTGCTCCCTGCTGAGAGCCGGACAGTTGAGCTGCTTCTTTGGCTGAGGAACCTGGCCAAAGGCCACCTCCTTTCTTTGCTGTTCTTCCTTCTGCTGCTGGCTGGCCTGACGGAGGAAATTGCTCCCTTGAACCGATATTATGGAAACAATGGAAACAGTGTGTGTGGTTCCTTGGAGCCATGTCCCAAGACTCTCTCTCTCTCTTATTTAAAGGGAAAAATTAAAAAAGAAATAGCCAGCTAGCTACTGTACCAAATGGGACAGTGAAATGGGTTATATCTTCCACCAAAAAACACAATTGTCCTAATTTATATAGCCAATGTGTGAACCCTTCTTTGGTGTTGGTGCAGCGTTGAGCCCTAATGGATGCTGAGCTAGTGGGTTTGCCAGAGATTTGTTTGGTTGGTTGGTCCCTCATAACTGTACCTTGTAAGAGGTTATATCAAGGGTAGGTAAACCGTATCCATCCATATGCTTCGGCCTACAAATCCCATGATCTCTCACATTTGGGTATGCTGGCTAGGGCTGATAGAAGTTGTAAGCCAAAACTTCTGGAAGGCCACAAGTTGCCCACCCCTGGTTATGTACATAATCTGGATTTTTTTCCCAGTCAATATATACCCTTTTGATATGTTGGTCTTGGAGATGATGTCTTAGAGGGGATCTACACTAGTATATGAAACGTTGCTTTCACAGGCATTGAACATTTTATTCTTGAACGATTTAAAATGTAAACGTTTACTTACGTTTTCTCTTTCCGTGGGAATGCATTCCTTTTGGCCACATTAAGAAAATACATCTGTTTCTTCTACTTCCCCGTCTGCAAATTTCCCCTCCCACTTCCTGTTCTCTCTGCTTCAATTGCCCCTCCTCCATATTATGTTAGGCAACTGCACCTGCATTTGGAATTCAAACAGTTTGGGCGGGATTGTATTTCTTTCACTTTAGACCAGCCTTCCCCAACCTGGTGCCTTCCTGATCTTTTGTACCACAACTCCCAGCATTCCTCACCATTGGCTCTGCTAGGTAGGGCTGATGGGAGTTGAAGTCCAAGGCTTCACAGAAAAAAACGGCTCCAACTTTGGGTGTGGAAATTAAATAAACTCGCCCCCCCAGGAATGTGATTGGCTAATTAAGAAGGAAAGCTAATTAATACAGCAAAATCAGCCACATCATAACAAATACAACGAGCTATTTCAGAAAAGTTCAAAATAAAAACCAGAGAAAAGACCTCAATAAAATGTCAAAACCTGAACGTCATGTGGCGTAATACTACAAAACGCACACTTAAAACCGGTAAGACACGTTCTAACTAGACTAGTGTAGATCCCCTCTTAGTTTCAGGATTTTTCATCAATATTTTCTGTGGTGTCTCATCGTATCCCTGGGGGCTGTCCATGGTGCCAGGTTGGTGCTGCCTCCCTCTTCAACCCTGCGCTTTCCTCTTCCGGAGCGGCATGGGGTAATTCCAACACCTAGGAGAAAACATGGGGTTTCTGGGCAGCCATCTAAGTCCTGGAGCCACCCCAGCCCTCTTCCTGGTGGAAGGTGACCAATCACTGGTCACCTTCCACCAGGTTCTGCCCCCAGGTTGACTCTGGATTGGCCACAGAGCAATGTCACACAGCGGAAGTGCTGTGTTGACATCACTCCATTTGAAAATGTTGGGGTAAATCCCTGACTTTTTCAAAACGCAGCATTAGGGAAAAGCCCCGCAATGGCTGTGAACTTTCACCTGTGCAGTCTAGCCAATGGGGAACAAATCCACAGCCACCATGGGGCTTTCTCCACATATAGACACACACACACACACACACACACATCCAGTCAGAGGGGAGATGGCTTTTCCTCCTGGTGGACCCCTTCTTTACAAGGGTTCCCTAGGAAAAGAATTTCTGATAGGCTGCCATGAGTCAGGATGACTTTGGGACTTTCCTTCCCAAAGCCCAGAAACACAGAATTTGACAAAAACCCTTGCTAAAATCCCAAAGCACAAGTGGTAACTTTGTGACAATGCAGTCTTTTGTGTGGGGAAGGGTTTAGTGAGGGCACTTTTAAAAGGGTACATTTGGCTGTGCCCTTTTGAAACAGCAGAGTCAAATGTCCTAATATAAAAAAGCAGTTTATTTGGGGTCAAAGGGGGGAACAAAAGGGAATGCGAAAATCAATAAACTCATTCTAACTCAGCCTTCCTCAACCTGGGGCGCTCCAGATGTTTTGGACTACAACTCTCAGAATGCCCCAGCCAGCTGGCTGGAGCATTCTGGGAGATGCAGTCCAACACATCTGGAGCGCCCCAGGTTGAAGAAGGCTGGACTAACTAATCTAGTAAGATGTTACCTACTTACGTAGAGTCCTAGGTTCCAGAATGTATACAGAGTTTATTGCAGAGAGGATAGACTGAGCTTGTTGGCCGCCAGTTAGATGGTATATGGAAAGCTCTAAAAGGACTAAGTTGATCCTTCTTTTTCTGATGATCTCAGATCAGTAAAGGCCAGCCCCATAGCAGAGACTAATGGCTGTTCTGTCCAATAATGTGATAGCCTCCAGTTCTGATGTCTGGGGTCTAGCCAGCAAATCAGAAAATTACCTTGTAGCTGGACCCACCTTCTTAATTGCTGTAAGCTTACATCTCAAAAGCTTGAGCTGGTTGAAACTAATAAACCCAGTTTTTTTTAAGGTTATGCTTGCATTTTGGTTGACAAAAAGTAAGAAAAAGGAGATGAACCTATTCAAGTTCATCCGCAGGGTGCCAGTTGACCAGATGTTGTAGGGGGCACTGTGGAGCTATATCAGAAGTAGGGGTTTGTCACAAGCTTCAAGCTTCAACTTCACTTGCAGTCTCAGGAACTCCTTTCCTTAGGTGTTGCAAAGGATTTTAATATGTTTAATGGATTTTAATCTACTGTTATATGTTAAAGTGTCTGTTACTAACAATCGTAGTAGAATTCCTATGGGGATTTGTAGTTAGAGTCTCTGGAATGTGGCACAGAAAGGGGCCTCTTGCTACAAGCTAGAAGAATGTGCATAACCGTGGCAACGAAGGACACCATGAATTTATGGCTGATAAGAGAGACAGGAGTTGCTCTCTCTAGAAACTTAAACCACTAGAACATACCTTCAAAGACAGAAATGAAGAAGGGTCATTGGGGAATAGCAAGCTGTTTGTACGGTACTATAAAAACAGAGACTTTCGAGGCAAAGGGGCAGTCTCCCTCCCGTCGTGGTTGGCAACTCCATCGCGATGTGTGTTTTCTGACTTGCAATTAAAAGCGCTTTGATGCTTGAGAATGTAACCTGTGTCGTGTTGGTGGTTTTGACAATAGAATAAGGAAATCCACAACAGTTCCATGGTACGATATCTTCCCAATTCACTAAAAGTGTACTTTCAGCAACCAGTTTCCATAGCCCTGCTATAGAAGTGAAACTGGAATCTTGTGGTATAAACTCTGTGATTTCAGGTTCAACCAAGAAGATGTTTCTCTTCCTTCTGACTCAGAAAAATGTGCTTTCCTAGAGGTCATCAGGTGAGCTCTGGACAGATCACTTTCAATGGGCCTGTTCAGACAACATGCTAAGCCATGCTTAGGCCACTAAGCCTTTTGCAGCAAATGGATAGTGAGCATGTTTAAACCATGTTTATGTAGCCACTAGGGTTAGGAATAATAATAATAATAATAATAATAATAATAATAATAATAATAATTCTTGCCCACCTCTCCGTTTGGATCAAGGTGGGGTACAACAATAAGTTTAAAATACATAAAACTGAATTAAAAACATAGTATACATTATTAAAACATCCTAAAAAATCCCTAAAATTCCACTGGATAGGCCTGCCAGAATAGATCAGTCTTTATAGCTTTCTTAAATGCTAAAAGACTGTTACGTTGACGAGTCTCCTCTGGCAGGCCATTCCACAGTCTGGGAGCAGCAGAAGAGAAGGTCTTCTGGGTGAACCGCCCAGAGAGCTCCGGCTATTGGGCGGTATAGAAATGTAATAAATAAATAAATAAATAAATAAATAAAACTTGTCAGCCTAATTTTGGCTGACTAAAGTAGATTCTTCCCAGAGGACCTGAGTGTGCGGGGCGGATTGTACGGGAGAAGGCGATCCCGCAAGTAGCCTGGACCCAAACCATGTAGGGCTTTAAAGGTAATAACCAACACTTTATACTTCGCCCGGAAACTAATTGGCAGCCAGTGAAGAGATTTTAAAACTGGTGTAATGTGGTCCCCCCTGGTGTACTGGTGACCAACCTGGCTGCCATATTTTGAATTAATTGAAGTTTCCAGACTAGGGACAAAGGTAGCCCTGAGCCTCGAAGTTACCAGCGCGTGCACTACCATTTTTAGGTCTTCCAATTCTAGGAAGGGGCACAGCTGGCATATCAGCCAAAGCTGATAATAGGCACTCCTGGCCGTCGCATCTATCTGAGCTGTCATTTGGAGCAAATGGTCCACGCAACACACTAAGCCATTGTGTTTAGCTCAAAAACCCCACCCCTCACCTGCATCAGCCCTCCCCATGGTCAGGCAAGCTGAACGCAGAGAAGGGCAGCAGTGTCTATAGTGTTTAATAAATTAATGAATAAAAATCATGTCCTTTATGATTGTATTCAATAAATGTTCACCTTTTTTAAAAAAAAAAATGTGCTGCGCACACCTGTGCGTGGGTTTGTTTACTGCATCATGGTTTATCTTTACTCCCACTATAAAACTATATTAGAGCAAAGACTTTGGGTGCTTCCAGATGAGGCTTTTCTTAGGGTGACCATATGAAAAGGAGGACAGGGCTCCTGTATCTTTAACAGTTGTGATGAAAAGGAAATTTCAACAGGTGTCATTTGTATATATGGGGAACCTGGTGAAATTTCCTCTTCATCACCACAGTTAAAGTTGCAGGTGCTCTACCCTCTTTTAAATCTGGTCACTCTAGTATAGCTCCTGCAGCTTTAACTGTTGTGATGAAGAGGGAATTTCACCAGGTTCTCCATATATACAAATGACACCTGCTGAAATTCCCTTTTCTACACAACTTTAAAGATACAGGAGCCCTGTCCTCCTTTTCATATGGTCACCCTACTTTTCATGCACAATCACCCTACCTAAAGTGCAGAATTCTATGGAAGGTCCAAACAATGTTGTCGTCCTCTTGTAATCCCCCCATGATTTTCCACCTTGTTTCTTACCATAACAAACCAGTCCAGAAAAACTTCCTGACTGTTAGAGCAGTACGACAATGAAACCAATGACCTAGGGAGGTCGTGGCCTTTCCCACACTAGAGGCATTTAAGAGGCAGCTGGACAGCCATCTGTCAGGTATGCTTTAAGGTAGATTCCTACATTGAGCAGGGAGTTAGACTCAATGGCCTTGTAGGCCCCTTCCAACTCCACTATCCTACGATTCTATGGTAGCACTAGGAGCCTCAGTCTGGAACTGATTAACTTCCTTGACCCTTGTGATTAATAGTGCCAGGAGCCCTCGATCTAGATTCTTGAAGTAACCTATTTATAAGAAGAAATTATTCCTTATTGAATATGACATGTTTTACTCAGCCAAATTCTCGCTTAGCCTTCTTTGAAGACTGTGGAAAAGTTCAGACATAGCTGCCAAAAGCAATTTCGGCTATGACCAATAGCTGGGATATGAGGGCAGGGTGACCATATGCAAAAGGAGGAAGGCAGGGCTCTTGAATTGCTAATAGATGTGTAAATGAGGGAATTTCAGACTTTGGTTTTTTTTACCCTGCATGACATTGCCTTCTGAAATTACCGTTTTTTCCCAACTACCATATCTATAGGAGTCACATCCTCTTGAAAGTGTACCTGTTGGTGACCCTAGCAGGGTGGTGTGTAACAGTTTGAGGGAGATCAAAAAGGGGGGGGAGCCAACATGGCTTCAGTTTCTCTTGAAAAGTCTTTCAAAAGGGCCCTCCTTATGTGAAGAGGCGACTTTTTTATAAGTTAAAATGCCTCAGGGTTGTGTGAGGTTTGGTAAAGAGGAAGGAAGGAACAGCAGACACTCTTAAGGGAGATCAGCAATGATGTCGTAATATGCAATCAGTTAAGAAACAAAGAGAGAATCTACTCACCATCTCAAGTAGGGGCAGCTATGACTAAACAAAATAAGGGCAGAGGGCTCAGGCATTAACTTAAGCCAGTATGATTTACCAGAGGTCAGACCTGAAAAATGTGGAGTTTAAAAGTGTGCTTTTGAGCACATTCAGTGCTTATTTATTTATTTATTTATTTATTACATTTCTATACCGCCCAATAGCCGGAGCTCTCTGGGCGGTTCACAAAAATTAAAAACATTCAAAGTATAAAACAACAGTATAAAAGCATAATATAAACTACAACATAAAAGCTCGACCAGATCAAAACAGCAGCAATGCAAAATTACAAATTTAAAACACCAAGTTAAAATTTATTTATAGACTGTTAAAATGCTGGGAGAATAAAAAGGTCTTCACCTGGCGTCTAAAAGCATATAATGTAGGTGCCAAGCGAACCTCCTAAGGGAGCTCATTCCACAGCCGGGGTGCCACAGCAGAGAAGGCCCTCCTCCTGGTAGCCACCTGCCTCATTTCCTTTGGCCTATTCCTCACCATAAAGTGGCCTTTCCCAATCTGTGACCCTCCAGATGTTTTGGCCCACAACTCTTTCCATTCTTTTATACTGGACATGCTAGCTGGGGTGATGGGAGCTGTAGTGCACAGCATTTGGAGGGATTTGGGTTGGAGAAAACTCCTATCAAATAACAACTAGCCTTAAAATGTCTAGGGTGAGAAGAAGGAGCTTCACACTGATGCCCCAGGACTGCTGGAAGTGGAGCAAGGGGATAAAAAAAGGGGGGAAACTAGAATTAGAGAGACCCAGGTGACTCTAACTCTTAATCACACTCGTGAATCAGTTACATCCAACATCACATCCAAGATGCAGTTGTGTCATTTTGGGGGGAAGTCATGGGTTCCGTCCATTTCTGCTCCATTTCCTGAAAAAGAAACAGAAAAAACAAATGCCAGCCTTCTGAAGAGTTCCCCTTTTTGCAAAATTTGGAAACAAGGGTCTATGCCTGACAAAAGAGTGCACACACACACACACACACACACACACACTGCTACCTTGCAGGAACACCAGGCCCTAGCTGACCTCCATGAGAAGGCTTCCCATCACCAAGAAAGGATCCATCAGTACGCAGCTGGCCTTTACATTAAGCAGAGTGGGGTGTCCCATCTCTGGTGGCAAACTTTGGGGTGCTACTAGAGAGCTTTTCAAACAATGTAGTTAAGTGAATATATGTAGACGAGGAATGGGACTGTGACAATCTTATTTCTGCCTTCAACCTACATGTGCTCAGTTGGGGTGACCATATGAAAAGGAGGACAGGGCTGGCTCCTGTATCTTTAACAGTTGTACAGAAAAGGGAATTTCAGCAGGTGTCATTTGTATGCATGCAGCACCTGGTGAAATTACCTCTTCATCACAAGAGTTAAAGCTGCAGGAGCCCTGCCGTCTTTTGTATCTGGTCACCGGACTATAGCGCCTTCAGCTTTAACAGTTGTGATGAAGAGGGAATTTCACCAGGTGCTGCCTGACACCTGCTGAAATTCCCTTTTCTATGCAACTGTTAAAGATACAGGAGCCCTGTCCTCTTTTTCATATGGTCACCCTAGCTCAGTAGATTGAACGCACATACAAAATGTAGGTCCATAGGCTTTTTAGATACCAGAGGGAGTCCTGAAAAAAAGCTGTATGTGTGCCATAGGCACATGGATAAGTTCTATTTGTACTATCTAGTGAACGGCCATGGCTAGACCAGTCCTATATCCCGGGATCATCCCTGTGCATCCAAATGACACACAGGTGATCCCGGGAGCAGGCAGGGATGACCCCTCCATTTGCCTGGGATAATCCATAGGTCTAGCTAAGGCCATAGTATACACATCAGGAGCCTGAGGTACATCAGGCCTCAACGTTGGTGCATTTATTGAAAATGTATCCGTTTGCTTTGGCTTCCCCACAGCCATGAGCTATCTTTGTACCAATCTCATACAAGTGAGTGGGAGCTAGGGAAATCCTTCTTTGTTTTTATTTTATTTTATTGTAAACTGCTTCAGGATTTATTTCAAATCACAAGCGATATATAAATATTCCACAATAATAATAATAATAATAATAATAATAATAATAATAATAATAATAATGGCATGGCCTACTGGGGAGCTGCTAGAGGACAATCCTCTATTTCAGTGGTTCTCAACCTTCCTAATGCCGCGACCCTTTAATACAGTTCCTCATGTTGTGGTGACCCCCAACCATAAAATTATTTTCGTTCTTCTCTACATGATCCATTGTCATGGGATGGTTTGCTAATGAAAATAATACATAACAATAGCTTTAATAATACAAAAGATGATACATGACATAGTTCAGTCAATACAGTTTCCTAAGACCATCGGAAATATGTGTTTTCCATTGGTCTTAGGCGACCCCTGTGAAAGGGTCATTCGACCCCCAAAGGGGTCCTGACCCACAGGTTGAGAACCGCTGCTCTATTTGAAGGTGCCCTCTGTTTGACGGGCTATCCCATCCACATTTGGTTTAAAGTCAAAGAACCATAAAGGAGGGAGAGAGGCAGAAGCCTTGAAATTGCCCATCAAGTATTAGCACCCAGACAGCAGGTTGAGCAGCAACACAAGTCACCATGGTGAAGTGTCTTGGATTTCTATTTAAATAGAAATTTGCTATGCAAACAAATTGGTGTCAAATTTTGTCCAGTTTCTGGTAAAGAACGTCCCTTTTTCTGGTAAAGCATGAGGCAGAACTGGCCACCCTACTCAGCAATTACTTTCATTCTCTTCCTGTTTCTCTGCCAGGCTCTCTCTCTTCCAGAGCTTGTGAATTCAGACCTCTCTAGGCCAATTTCTCCAAGGAACCCTTTGACTCGGGAGTCTTAGATCTCTGCCTCTCTGGCACACAAGGAAACATTCCCTCAGAGTCCTCATTCTCCCTGCCTCAAGGCCCAGTTGACAGCTATTCCCTTAAATTGTTGCTTAGCTTCTTCAAGTGTAGGCTGGGCCGGATTGAAGTCTGTGTAGGCCCTAAGCAC
Organism: Elgaria multicarinata webbii; assembly: GCF_023053635.1. Classification (NCBI taxonomy): domain Eukaryota; kingdom Metazoa; phylum Chordata; class Lepidosauria; order Squamata; family Anguidae; genus Elgaria; species Elgaria multicarinata. The sequence continues at coordinate 30,095,526 of NC_086181.1, read as the reverse complement.
TCTCATAATTGTAAGCTCCCAAGATAAAGCTATAGATTAATATTTATGTTATATAGGTCCCATAACCATAGATCAGGAGAGGGTGGTGTTATCCTGGGCTAGTGGGCCACAGTGCTGGAAAGGCTTCAGCCTCCAAAATTCCCACAGGAAAGCCCAAAACTATAGTTCAGACAGATATGCCCCCCACATTCATATCTTTTCATACAATGGGACATTTCTGTCCTTCTCCTGACCTGTGCTATTGCCACCAAATTACTCTTACACAGCAAAGATAATCAGACGTTGCTTCAGTAGTCCAGAGAGGGGCGCCAGGGGGGATTTGCAAAGTAGTTTTCTGCATCTTTAACAGTTGTATTGAAAAGGGAATTTCAGCAAGTGTCATTTGTATGCAGGCAGCACCTGGTGAAATTCCCTCTTCATCAAAACAGATAAAGCTGCAGGAGCTATGCTCGAGTGACCAGATACAAAAGAGGGCCCAAATGAGTCGTTCTTGGAATATGTGCTATTTAGGATCTTCATTCCCCAGCTGAAGTTGAAATGGACCACATAGGTCTGGTCCTTCTTTACTTCCAGTTCACAGGGGACAACATACAACCTTTTCTTCACCCTATATCACTCCTGAAATTTAGTACATTATCCCCTGCTATGGGCATTGTTCCTTCAGTCCTCCAGATCTACCACCTTCATCCACTCAAAAGTCTCATGCTCCCTCAAAAGACCCCATCCTTTCTCCCTTACTGCCCCCACATGCTTGGAACTGACTTACTCCCAGAACATCTGTGTGATGCCACCTCTCCCATGTCTTTAAAATCCTTCCTCAAAACCTACCTTTTCCTTGAGGCTTTCGGCACAAGATCCTAATTCCCATGCCCTACTGCAGGGATAGGCAACCCAGCGCCCTCCAGGTGTTTCGGACTACAACCCCCATCATCCCTGGCCAGTGGCCATGCTGGGACTTGATGGTAGCTATATAGTCTCAAACATTTGTAGAGCACCAAATTGGGAGGGAAGAGATTGGGATCAAGAGCCAAAGGGTGGCATTTGGCACATAGCTGAGATGTCAACAACAATTCAAATGTTTGTTGTGGAGGGGAGTGGGGTGGAAATAAGGTATCCTAGGAAGCATGTAGGAGGATGGTCACTCTATCACAGCAAGGCTGAACCAAAAGCAAAAAACTAGACCAAAGCCTGTGTGGTGTAGTGGCTAGATGTTGGACTGGGAGGCAGGAGATCTGGGTTCTAGTCCCCACTTAGCCATGGAAGCTCACTGGGTGTCTTTGGACCAGTCACAGACTCTCAGCCCAACCTACCTCACAGGGTTGTTGTTCTGAAGATAAAATGGAGAGGAGGAGGAGGAGGATTATGTATGCCGTCTTGGGTTCCTTAAGGAGGGGGAAAGGTGGCATATAAATGTAAAAATAAATAAATAAATAAAGCAAGTTGTGGCATCAGCAGCCCCCTAACAGGCCAACCAGGACTTTATTTTTCCAAACATTATAAGAAGCTCCCCTTAAAGAGCAGCTAGGAATTTGGGAGTCCAGACTCTGTCCTTGTTCCTCTTGCTAAACCTCTGAGAGCCCAACGTCCTCAAAAGCAGTGGACAGCATTTCACTTCTTCTGTTTTCTGCATGCTGCAGCTGAAAAGGGATGTGGGATTTCCCTCAACCTACAGTGTTGATTACAGTCAACTGTGCTGCCAGATTATTGAGAAACCATCCATCATGGGGAAGAACTGTACTGAGGCGCTGAGCAGGAAGAGAAGCGTTGCATTTCAGAAGCTGCTGCTCCCGATCGAAATCTTTGAGCAAAGGCACTAGGAGCAATTAGGAGCCCCTCTGGCATCATCACCTTCACCATGAGGTTCTCTCTCAGCGTCCTCTTTCTTGGTTAGTATCGCCGCTTGAAGAGTAGCGGGTCCCCCAGGTGTACAAGGGCAGGGTAGCAGGATCAGAGAGAGAGTATTGGTTCCTGTTGCTCAGATATTGTGCCGCTAATAGAATCATATCCTTTCCAGGACTGTGGCTGACCGGACAGTGGAGGATGTCTGAAGGTGAGCAGCAGTAGACAATGAATATTAATCTTTGGGGTGATGGGTTGGGGGCAGAATGGGCCATAATTGCCACGGCTTCCCCTGGCCAGATCTGCTTTTCTTACCTCTGCACGATGCCAAGGGGCACCTGCCAAACTTTCTCCTGTTCAAGTATTACAGGTGCAAGAGACCCACCCTTTTGTGCCTCTGGACAGCCCATATGAAACTCCATTCCCCCAGCGTAAATCTGTAGTAACTTTAGTTCACATACTACCTTCTGCTTTTATTACTCTTAAATCTCTCAAATCATAGGACTGCTGCTTCCCCTAGTGATATGGTGCCAAGCAGGGAGATCATAACGCCAAACTCAATGCCAACTAACACGGGGTGTTTGGTGCTACGGTTTCTGGCTTTGCAGGATTTCATTTTGCCATGCCGCTCATGCAGATCTTGCCATTGGGAATAGCATCAACCAGTGCAGGACTCACCACAAGCCCTTTGCAGATGTCCGGTAGGCTGAATCCCACTCATTCAGAGGTAAGCAACCTGGTGTTCTCCAGATGTTTTGGAATACAAGTCCCATAAGCTCCAGCCTGCATGGACAATGGTCAGGGATTGTGGGGATCCAAAACATCTGAAGTCCATCAGGTTGCCTACCCCTGCAACTGATTCAAAGCATCAGTCACTCAACATTTGAAAGAACTCCTAGCCCGGAGAATTCAGTATTTATTTTATATTATGGTTTTATACTGTTGTTTTATACTTTGAATGTTTTTAATTTTTGTGAACCGCCCAGAGAGCTCTGGCTATTGGGCAGTATAGAAATGTAATAAATAAATAAATAAATAAATATCCTGCCTTGCCATCAAAAATGGCACTCAATACATCTAACAATAATGAAATGCAGGTTAAAACAAAGGGTTAATTAAAACGTAACATCACATGAACACAATTAAACCACACAACAATAGACAGAACCCAACCAATTAAAATCCTCTTTGGCAACAGACCAGCTTACATGCCAAAGGCCTCCCTGAATAAAAACATATCTGTGTGTCAGCAGAAGGACAACAGAGAGGACATCAACCTACTAGTCTCTCTCAGCATGGAGTTCTAGAGCCTAGTTTTTCAGGTTGCCTGTTCCAAAGTCTTATATTACACACACACTCAAGAGCAACTTGTCAGATGCAGTGATGTGACTTTCTAGTTGTGGGGGAAAAACATTTCAACTCAATCTTGGTGCGGCTTCCTAGAAAGAATTTTTAAAAGCAATTTATCTCTAGCTTCTTCATAACACTGATGTTCTTTTTAATCACTAAACAGAATTTTATGTTCTGAAGGAAATTGTCGTCACCTTGATCACGTGAATATACTAATAAGAATATCTGTTGAATGACCAAAACTCCTGGATTCATGTTTGTGGAGAGGAAGCACTATTGATAGCTGTGATGTGATGATGGTCACTAACTTAGAGAGCTTTAAATTCATGGAGGATGCAGCTTTCAGTGGCTACTAGTCATGGTGGCTTTTATCTCCAGGGTCGGATGCCATATGTCTCTGTGGCCTCATCTACACCAAGCAGGATATTCCACTATGAAAGTGGTATATAAAAGGCAGGAGCCACACGACTGCTTTATAGTATAGTATACCTTTATTGAATGAGTCTTCCGACCATTTCAAAAAATCACATAATCATTAAGAACAGACATTAATTAAAATTTATGATTTAAAATTATAAAACAATAATTATAAAATTAATTAAAACAATAATTATGACATTATAAAACAATATACAGTTCATACATGATATATTATATATGATTGACAGTTAATAAGCCCCCTTGTAGATTACAACATTTGATAAAAACTGTTAATTAATCCATTTTTTCTAATTCTTTTTTCCTTACGCTAGCTGCTTTAAGAGCGAAAAGAGCAACCCTCTGGGTCACAAAATAGTTAGAACCATGTAAGGGAAAGGACAATTTATCCTTCGCTGAAACCCTGGACAGCCATTGCTGCCAGTCAGTGTCAACAAGACTGGGCTAGATAGACCAAGGGTCTGGCTCAGTGGGAAAGACAGAGGGCTCATCTTCACCAAGCAGGATATTCCACTATGAAAGCAGTATATAAAAGGCAGGAGCCACACTACTGCTCTATAGCGGTACTGAAGCGCACTGACAACCGTTGGGGTCCATTGACACATATACCGCTTTCATACCACTATATCCTGCTTGGTGTGGCTCCTGCCTTTTATATACCGCTTTCATAGTGGCATATCCTGCTTGGTGTAAATGAGGTCACTACTGTTTTATAACAGTTTATAATAGTATTGACAACTGTTTGGGCCATGACACATTCCATATACTGTTTTCAAACTGTGTTATGTCCTGCTTGGTGTAGATCCAGCCCATGTTGTCCTCAATATTCACCCCATCCTCCCACTCCCATGACCTCAAACCAGAAGCAAAGAATGCTTAAGCCCCTCCTCCTCCTCGAAAACAACTACTAAAGCCTGGCATAGCCTTCTCTTTAGGGTGCACCTCAGCTGTTTAATATTACAAAGAGAAAAGGTTCTTTAAACTCCTTCCCCAAGCACCAGAGACAAATTAGACATGATAAGCCAACTTGTATTATATGTATGAGCTTTTTACTCGAAACTATTAATCATGGTATCGACTTTCAGTTTCATCGCAGAATTGCCATCTGAGCTCTACACAAAGAGCTTTTCTTTTTCTGTTTTCCCCCTCCATGATCTCTAGGTGGTGCTGTGCTACAGAGGAATAGAACAAATACACAAGTCATTCTTTTGCTTTCTGAAATAATACCCCATTTTCCCGTCTAAGAAAAAATCCAGGAAAGTGCTCTTTAAAAAATGAAACTAGAGGATCACCATGTCATTTAAATAACAAGTAAAAAACTATGATCAGGAATCACAAGTGCACATGAAATGGAATATGTATGCAAGCAAGTGGATAGAAACCATTCCTCCCACATCACTTTACTTCAAGGTCCTCTGTTGCTTCAGGCAATTTTCTCTTTAACCCTACTCACTTGTGGTCAGGGTTGTTGCTAGGCCTGAGGCCATGGGACCCTTAGCCAAAATCTATTTCTCAAGGTCCTGGGGCTATTCTACAGAGCCCTGAGTGTCCATTAGTGCCAATGGAAGGTGTGTGTGTGTTTTTTTTTGGGGGGGGGGAGTTGTTGGAAAACTTAATTGCTATTTGAGGGACAATTTTCAATAGGGATTGCAGCTGGGGTGGGAAGGTAAACTCTCTCCTTTCCAATGCTGCAACACACACACACAGAAATAAATCTTCTCTTGGGGCAAATCTACACATGGGGTTCTAATGTAGTATATGACTCCTTTAACATTATGACTAATTGCATTTTTAAACGTCTCGGGGCACACTCATGGGTTATAGCATTAGATTCCCACCTCTTACCTGTTAATTTTAAATCAGGACACACACTCTTGTATCGCAGTAGCGTGGGGGTTCTTTAAACATTACATGCTGCGCCTCGCTCATTACTGTGCTACACCCACTTGCTCTTAACTGCAAGCACAACTGCTGATTTTTCAGTGCCGAAATCAGATGCCCATGCCCCCAGGGCAGCGATTGGCTAAATGGGAAAGTTTGTTTGTTTATTTATTTATTTAGCATATTTATACCCCGCTCCTCAGCCAAAAAAGGCTCTTGGAGCGGCTTACAATTAGTAAGCAAAAAAGACAGTCCCTGCCCTCAGGTTTACGGTCTAATAAAGACATGACACACAAGGAAAAGGAGTCCAGGAGGGGAGGGAGGGAGGGGGAAAGAGAGAGAGAGAGAGAGAGAGAGATTGAGTGGACCAGGAACAGGGCTGATGGGATTGTCCTGCTCCCGAAGGAGGGGAGTCCAACTGGAGCAGGCCCTGATGTTTCCTCCGCCTGCTCCTGTCCCCTTGCTCTTTCTTCTTCCCGACAGGGCCAAGATTAGAGTGACCATATGAAAATGAGGACAGGGCTCCTGTATCTTTAATAGTTGCATAGAAAAGGGAATTTCAGCAGGTGTCCTTTGTCTATATGGAGAACCTGGTGAAATTTCCTCTTCATCACAACAGTTAAAGCTGCAGGAGCTATACTAGAGTGACCAGATTTAAAAGAGGGCAGGGCACCTGCAACTTTAACTGTTGTGATGAAGAGGGAATTTCACCAGGTGCTGCATGCATACAAATGACACCTGCTGAAATTCCCTTTTCAATACAACTGTTAAAGATACAGGAGCCCTGTTCTCCTTTTCATATGGTCACCCTAGACAAGATGACAGTTTGCCCTGTGGGGGCGGGGGAAGAGTCAAACTATATATAAAGTTTGAAAATAGTGGCAGACGTAGCGCTAATACTGAGACGGGACACATGCTACACGATGCTACGATTTCTCAGCAGTAACAACTGAGATATATTTCAGGAGAAAGTAGAAAGAAATAACGGTGAAAAATTGTGAAATGAAGTGTGTCATGCAACCCATAGAGTTATCGTAACCCTTGCTTTACGTTGTATTACATAAGTGTAGATTCCCACCTGCATGGTAATTAAACTCAAGGGAAAACATTTTATTTGAGATTGCTTGGATGAGAAATTAATTGTCTGACATTGCCTCCTGTGAAAGTTAAATAAAACCTTGCAAATATTTCTGTATTTGCATATACAAATACAAATCAGCCTGTGCAGCTTTATGTCCTATGAACCTGAGCCTCAGATCTTTTAAGCGCTTGGCAACATCCCTGCTTGTGATATCAGGATAGAGCTGGGAGAAAGGAACATCAAGCTACAAAGCACAGTAAAGTTATGCAGGATTGGTTTCCCTTCCGTTCACTCTGTGCTCCAATTTATGTAAAAACAACAACCCACAACCCTGTGCCCCCATCCAATGCTTTGTGAATCTGGCAGACATAAGAGTGGTCAGTTATAGATTACTAATGCATCATTTTTTTAAAAAAAAAGAGGACAAAAGGAGGCACAGATGTGCATGACATTAGTGTAGGCTAATTTATTTGTTGATGGGAAACTTTGAGGCCCCTGTCTCTGTCTTCCTAGGGTGCTTGTCTTGAAACTGGAATTGGACAGGACAGCATTTCAAATAGAGGACCCCTTCAAAAAGAGGCTTGTCATCTGGCAGCCCTTCAAAGAAGAGGACTGTCCTCTACAAAAGAGGGCACATGGTCAGTCTAGCAGACATCTGAATCAATACGGCACATGGGGTGCTTCCTGAAGGAGGGCCCTTAATACAACCAACCAATCAAATGGCCTTGTGCAGCCATTTCATCCTTTCCTCCTTAACAGATTTTTTTCTGCTAGGAAAACAGACAGAAGAAGCAGTGAGGAAACATGGGAGGCTTACAAATGGAAGACGTCATCTAAATGTGCTGTACATTTCTGTGAATCAGGCAGGGAAATTGCAGGATAAAAGCCTCGTCTGCAAGCGCTCATGTTTTTCTTGCCCCATCTAGTTTGGCACATCTAGTTTGTTTCTCTGTATGCACAACTGTCAGCTCTTCACGCTCCTCCTGGGTCTTGGCTTATGCAGGGAAGTGAGCAGCTAGGATACATAAGCAGGAAGTTCTTAAAGATCTCCTCCCCTTTGCTGTTCATAATGGAAAGAGGGACGAGAACATTTAAGACTGCTTTGCCTCTGACCTGGATCATGTGTAGAGTAAGTGGGCAGAACCCTTTGGTTCTTGCTCTATCCCATATGGCCCATATATTAAACACTGGGAGCTTCTCTACCTGAGCGATTTATTGCGTGCTCATGATGGGTCACTCACGGAAGTTTGCGGGTCCTTTACGTGACATTGTCAACCTCCAGGATCTCTCCCATGCTTTTCCCAGGTAATCGTGCTTTAAAAAACAAAAATGAGTTGAGGCAATAGTTAAAATAATCACGGGATTAATTCTGCCACTAAATGGTACTGTTTCATTGAATTTCATGGAGCATTGCCCTGATGGAAGTTTTCAGTTACAAATCATGCAGTCACCATCGGTCACCATCTAAAGGAGCCATTATTGAATGTGGAAAGACCCGAGGGGCGGGGGGAAGCCTAGTAAGGTTGCAGGTCTTTACTTTAATGTAGAGACATGTTGACCAGGAATTTTATTAAATTAGGAATAAACTAGGGATGTGCTCCGCTTCTCCTCAAACCGGAGAAGCAGGAGCAGAGCGGGGGGCTTCGCCTACCCTTATGGCAGAGGCGAAGAGAGTCAGGGGGGCTGCGGATCGAGGCGAAGAGGATCGCCTCCATCCGGAGCTTCGCCTGAACGTAAGTGGGGGGGAGGGGGACTAGTCTGGCGCTGCCGGCGCCACCATCCATGCGGCGGCGGCGGCAGCACCAGGTAAGGGAGCAGGGAGGAGGGACGCTTACCTTCCTGAAGGCCGAGGCCTCTTCCGGCTTCAACCGGGGCCTCAATTGAATCCCGCGACAAAGGAAGGTAAGGGGCGGGGAGCGGGGCGGGAGCCTGGCCTACCTGGCGCCACCGGCGCCACCATCCATGCAGCGGCAGCGGCGGCGCCAGGTAAGGGAGCAGGGAGGAGGGACGCTTACCTTCCTCAGTCGCCAGCTTCAATTGAGGCCCCGGTTGAAGCTGGAAGTGAAGGCCGAGGCCTCTTCCGGCTTCAACCGGGGCCTCAAGTGAATCCCGCGATGGAGGAAGGTAAGGGGGTGGGGGCGGGGGCAGGGGCCTGGCCTACCTGGCGCCGCCCGCGCCACCATCCATACAGCGGTGGCGGCGGCACCAGGTAAGAGAGCAGGGAGGAGGGACGCTTACCTTCCTCCATCACAGGCTTCAATTAAGGCCCTGGTTGAAGCTGGAAGTGAAGGCCGAGGCCTCTTCCAGCTTCAACCGGGGCCTCAATTGAATCCTGCGACGGAGGAAGGTATGGGGGTGGGGTGGGTGGGTGGTTTCTCTTGTGCCGCCGCCGCCGCCGCCGCCGCCCATATAGTGACAGCGGCGAAGCCGGATCTCGCTCCGCGGAGTGGAGCGGGAGACGGGCGGAGCGGCGTGAAGAGGATCGGGCCCGATCTGGATTTTCCAGATCGAGCCACGAAGCGGATTGGGGGGTCTGTGCACACCCCTAGAATAAACACATTCATAGGTTCTCTATTGGTAAAAGTCAGAAACAAAACTGTGGAGGAATCATGGTTCTGTCAACATTTCCTTGAGCCCTCCTTGCTTCCCTGCGCTTCTCCAAATCAAGCAAGTGGCTCCCATTTTACTGAGTCAGATTGTTGTAGATCGTCCACTTTCCAAATCCCACTCTGGTTCTCTTTCTCTTCCAGGACAACGTTCTCGCAAACCTTCCATTTCAGTGCAGTCCAGAGAGGTGGCAATGGGGGGAACCATCACCATCGGGTGCAAGCATCGTGATTCATACAGAAAAGGTTTCAGTCTGTACAAACAAGAGGATCTACTTCAAAGTAGATTGGGAATTATAGAAACGAAGGAGGAGGAGATTGTATTTCACATTCCTAATGTCACTCAATCGGCTGGAGGAAGATACTTCTGCATGTACTGCTACACAGGATACGGCAGTGAATATTGCTCCTATAATAGTGACCCAGTTGACATCAAAATAACAGGTGAGGGCCTGGCTCAATCCACATTAATTATTTTCATGAATTTCATTTCAATGTGATTTTGTATATTCTATATCTGTGAATTAAATGGGAGAGTTGCCCTGACTTAAATATACTCTGGATTTCAGTGAGTTTCTCCCCCACTTTATATCACACGTGAATGTCATTACCTACATTCAGAGGTGATACATTCTAGGTTTAAACATTTTACTTGTGGCTGGTTTCAGCAACATAAGTAGTTTCAATAGCAAACTATATGACCGCATGGTGTCTTCACTGTATTTTTCCTATCGCTAGATCCCTTGTCCATGGAGGTGGGATCTGTGAAGGACAGGGGTGCGAATCTGCGCCTCTAAACTGCTGATGCTATGTGGTTGTAAAATCTGCCCTCTATGCATGGTCTATGGTCTATTGTTTCAAACTGGCTGTGCCAGGCTTGGGTGGGGAAGGCGAGAGTTGGTGGCTGCCAGCCAAGGTCATCCCTGCCTTGAGCCAGTCTAACTCCCACCAGCACCTGGAGATTATCAGGGCGGTGGAGAAGCTAATGGGAATCAGCTGTGGGAAAAAGAGGTGGGCCTGGCCCCTTTGGGAGGGGGTGGGCAAAAGCCCGGGAAGGGCACTGGTTGGACTGCCAGGGTCATGGGACAGGGAGTCCCAAAAAGATATAGAAAGCCCTATGAAGAAGACCTTCCATCTTCCTTGGTGGTGCGTGCGTATGTCAAATGGGAAGATCAGGGCCAGATCCACACAGAGGCTTCGGGACGCCCTGAAGGCGCTTTAGGGCGCCCCGAAATCGATGATGTACACCCTACCTTAACCGTTCCAAGAAGAGGCGGAGGCGGAGGAGGAAGAGGAAAACCCGACCGCTGCCCTAACGCTGTTGGGTGCGCAGTGCACGACGCACGCCTCGGCGGGCCGAGGTGCGGCGGGACTTACTCTCGAGTAGGCGCCGCTAAAGTGCAGCCAACCGAGCGCCTCGGCGATCCCGGCCGCACGATGCACCCCTACCTGGCATGGGGGGCGGGGGCTCCGGAGACGGAGAAACCCTCTCTGGAAAGGAGGCGCGCCTGGCTGCCTGCGAGCGAGGGGTGGGCCCGGGTGGCTCTTTCGCCGGCAAAAGGAGGCCGGTGGGTAGGTGGGCAGCAGCTGATTCCCCAGCGAAGCCACCGGGCGCGGCAACTCTTCATCCCGCCCCCGCGAGGTGCGATGCGGGGCCTCCTCCTCCTCCTCCTCCTCCTCCGCCTCTTCTTGGAACGGTTAAGGTAGGGTGTACATCATCGATTTCAGGGCGCCCTAAAGCGCCTTCAGGGCGTCCCGAAGCCTCTGTGTGGATCTGCCCCAGGTCTGAGGCAACCAGGAGGGGGTTGCTCAGAGTTAGAAAGGGTTTTTTATGTTTTAACGTGTGTGGGTATTCTGGAGAAGGCCAGCCGTGGTTTGGCTGGGTGTGAGGATGTAGGACTGTTTCTTGGGGTAATGGCTAATTGATAGAGCGCTTCCTCGCCTTCTCTCCTCACTCCCTTTTCCTCATCTCCTTTCCCTCTCCCCTCCCCCTTTTTAAGAGGCTTTTTACCGACCAAGGGCCTTACGTGTTAGTTTTAGTGGTTGCAATAAATTTGCTTTGGTCCCTAAATGTGTGTCTGTGTGTTATTGCCTGAACATCTGGCTCGTCCCGGTTGGGGACAAGGCTAGGGAGGCGGGTTGCCTGGGAGTTCAGGACGTTTAGTCCATGAGCCTACCTTGCAGGGTTGTCAGGTGGACCCTGACATCCGTTACAGGATCCAGTGAGCAAATGCCACTGTGGTATAGTGTTTGCTTTATGTGTTCGAATCCTAGGTTATAATAAGGTTGGAATGCACTAAAATCAAAAGGGAACTAATTTAATTAATAATAAAGTTGAACTGCCCTCCCTGCGCTAAGGGTAAAGGCCGTGTCGGAGCTGAGCGATGTCATTTCCTGTCAGGGAATCATTGGGCTCAGTGACGGCGCCTCCTTCACTGACGGGGCCATTGAAACCAGGAAGGGCGCAGGAGGGGGAATGGCAGGCAAGTGGGAGAAACACAGCAAGGCTTTCCCACCACCACTGTGACATGACTGGGAAACCCACAGGAAAGTGGGTGGTTTTAACCCTGTAGGGGGAGGGATAAAATTTATGTATGTATTTATTTATATATATGTACCACTCCCCATTCAAAATTTCGGAGCGGTGTACAAGATAAAATAAAGTAAAAACAGAATAAAACACTTTAAAATAAATTTTAAAAGAAGCAAAATGTACAGTAAACTGTGGCTGGTCATCAAGGGTAGGCTTCCTGGAACAATGAAGTTTTCAGGAGGTGCGAAAGGAATACAAAGTTGGCGCCTGCCTGACCTCCAGAGACAGGGAATTCCATAGGAAGGGGGCTACCACGCAGAAGGCTCTTCCCCTGGTGGACTCCAATTGGAGGATGGGTCTATGTGAAGCCACCAGGAGCATGCCCTCGGATGACCTCAGTGACCGGGCAGGTTGGCAGGCAAGAAAGTGCTCTCTCAAGTATCCTGATCCCAAGTTGTTTAGGGCTTACCTGTGGGTTTTCCAGTTGTGGCACAGTGGGGGGCTTTGGGGCACCCACATGGCCCTCATTTCCCCCTGGAACCTTCCTTCCCATAGAATGACACAGTTGTTTCTGGTTTAGCAGAAAAGATTGCTCTTGCTGTCAAGGACTGTCAAAAAGGACAGCTACAACAGCAATATTTTCCCAAAAGTGGGTACAATCCTGTCGTTCTACAAGAAAGAGGGGAGTGGAGGAGTAGGGGGCCTTGTAGGAGGGCCTGAAGGGGTTGCCAGAGGGAGTGGGGTGATGCCAGAGGAAGGGCAGGGGGCACATGAGGGATCCCCCTAAAGGGTCTTCTCCACACCTAAAAACTGAGATATTCCACTGGAAGGGGTATTTGACACATTTTGCCCTCCCCAGGGGCCCTTTGGCAGGCTGGGTTTTGGCACAGGGGCTTCTTTTTTAAAAAAAAATCAGCTCCGTTTTTGTGCAAAACTTCTTTTAAAAAAAATTAAGGGCGCCAACCACAATTAAGATTGTGATGATCAGAGCTAGAAAGGGGGATCAATGGGGGCAAAGGAGGCGTCCATGACAGCCCCTTCCTGCTGCCTGATAAATATGTGCTTCATGGGCTAATGCCTTAAATAAAAAGTTAGAATTGACAAGATCCTTTGGATATTCTTACAAATTTAGGTTTTTTTATGTATTCAGAATCTCTTTTGGCATCTTCACCAAACACAATATTGTCAAGGAAATGTGTGAATGGGCTGTTTTGTCTGTGCCCACCCTGTTTTGATGTAAGCCCTTTCTATTAGAAATTAAGTTCTATAGCAATTTGATCCAAACTGTAGCTGAAAATATATTGAGCAACACTTGCTCAACCAACAAGAAGTGTTGACACATTAGTCAGAGTATGAGCCTCCCAGCGAGGACAGGAAGAGTAGTAACCACAAAAGAACAGATGTTCCAGGATTGCAATACCCATCTACATATTGTTTTTCTTGTCTTAGAATTATCTGCACTCTGCACATGCATAAATGCCTTGTTTACCATTGGTTACTGTATTGCAAAACTGTATTATGATTGGTTTATTATATGAGGAAGTTCTGTTGTTGCTTCTGAAGATGTTACCCTATAAGTATCTTAGCGTTGCCTACAACTAGTGGGCAGTCCTTCAGATCCTCTAGGGTTTGCCACCTTGCAGCACTGCAGGCTGCTCGTAATAAAACTTTTCCAAGATGAGAGAAATTGTGTCTTGAGAGTCTTTGACCGCCACTCAGCGAACCAAGGGAACCTGCCCTTTCGGGTTCCTCCACAATTTCTCGGATATTGTGATCGGCTACATCCTGCATTGATCGGCTACATCCTGCATTGTCGTTGTTAAGGGGATTGAGTAGCTCAACATCAGGCGTCTACAAGATTGTACCCAGCCTTCTCTATTCTGCAAATCCAAAAAGCATAATTTTGCTAAATGTTCCGGCAACGAGAGTAATTTTTTCTAATACAATATTGTGGATTTGTGTATACGTGCTTTTAGAGAAGGGAGACCTAGTTCAGTCCTTAGTAATGCACCAGGTGGACTGTGTGGCACTGGATATTTATCTTCTGATCCACACTTGGACTTGTGAATTTCTCCAAAGCTGGCAAATGTCTCCCGTTTCAGAGTCGTACATTATACCTTGCAGATAATCACTCTTTTTTCTCTTTCTCGTCTAGGGCAGCCTTATCCCAAGCCTTCCATCACAGTGAGCCCCACTGAGGTCGTTGCCATGGGGGAAACTGTCAAAATCCACTGCAAGAATGAAGTCTTCCAAGAACCGTTGTTTTATCTTTATTCACAAAAGAATTCAATGTGGTATTTTATTATATTTAAGAAGGCAACAGGGAGTGAGGCTGTATTCTCCTTGCCCGATATCCAACCATCACGTGCAGGGATCTACAGGTGTCACTATTGCTTACAGTCAGACTTCTATGAACTATGCTCAAATCACAGTGACCAAGCCCATATCAACGTAAGAGGTGAGGTTTGTGCTATTTTCGCTCAGTCCGTTTGTGCTATTTTCACAAACACCACTGAAATTGGGTTTCCATTTTCCACACCTTTAAATCAAGAAGCTGCATTGACTACAATATTCATTCTATTTATAGCAGGCTCTCTGCTACTTTCTGTGGCAGGTTTCAAGATGGATGCTTTCTAGACTACAAGGCCTTCTTTGTGCCTGGATTCATATATAGGCTGAATAACAACCTACATGTCCCTTTGAGGAAAGATTGATGGTTAGCCTCGAGGGGACAGAACACTGTTGTTCAGATACCTGAAGGGCTGCTCCATAGAGGACTTAAAGTCTTGCTCTCTTGCTGCCTCAGGATTAGACCTGAGGGGCTTAAGTTACAAGAGGGTAAATTTCAGTTGGACATTGGGATAAACATCTTGATGGCAAGAGCCAACCAACGTGCTCTCCCTCACAAGTGGGCTTTTAAGCGAGACCTGGGCAGCCCTCTGTGGAGATTCTCTTGCTCTGGATTTCCTGCATCCTACGGTGGCCAGGTGTCCTACTTTACAGACAACAATCCTTTATTCAAAGAGCTGTCGGAGGACAGTTCTCTCTTTGAAGGTGCCCTCTATTTAATGGGCTGGCCAGACCTAGGCCAGATCTACACCAAGTAGGATATGACACTTTTTGAAAACTGAATATAAAGTGTGTCCTGGGATCCAACAGTTGTCACTACTGTTATAAACCATTTTAAAACAGTAGTGTAGATTCTGCCCTAGTCTGTTCTAGAAGAACCATAAGGAGGAACAGCAGCAGTAGCCTTGAAATTGCCCATGAAGTTTTAGCACCTGGACAGTGGACTGAGCAAGCACACAGGTCATCTGGTCAGTCTTCCTCACAATAGCCTTTCTATTTAAATTATAGCTATTCTTTCTAAATTTGCATTGATTCACATATATTAGCATATGCAAATGTTATGCAAATTGATGTCCACTTCTGTCCTCTTCTTTTGTTAAGGCATTTCCTCTTTTGGGGTGGGGGTGGGGGAAGGCACAAGTGACCACCCTCTGTATCAAACAGGTTACTGGACTAGATGGCCTACAAGACTAACTCTTATGATTCTATTACTCTATGAGCCTGTGGACATCAATGCAAATACCTTGCCCTTAAAGCCCAGCCAGGGAACTGTGGCTTTAAGGGCATCACTGAGTGCCAGCAGAGACCGATGCGTGTTGTGGCCTTTTGTCTGCAAAAATCAAGGGACCTGATGGAATCACTGATGTTAGAGAACCAGCTAAGAGTCACGGCCCAGTTCCATTTACATAAGAACATAAGAGAAGCCATTTTGCATCAGACCAAGGTCCATTTAGTCCAGCACTCTGTTCACACAGTGGCCAACCAGCTGCCTCTGTAGGGCATGAGTGTAACAGCACCCTCCTGATCCTGTTTCCCAGCAACTGGTGTACATATAGGCGTACTACATATTTCCTCATGGTGAGACTGGAGGAGGCAGGGAGTGACACATGCCAATTGCATCACCGAGGAAACATGTTTGTCTGGTCAGAGCCAAGAGGTTCCACACAGCGGGTTTTGATAAGTAAGGCCCCAATTCCCTCCATCTCATAAATGAGGCAGGAATCTCCTACAGTCTTGACTGGCTATGGAGCATCTTAACAGGGACTTCCAATTAAGCTCTTTCTGGAAAATGCCGGAAGCTTCTTCTCCCAATATTGAAAAGGTTTCACCGAAAACATGATAAACAATAACAGAGAGAAGTGCAGCTGAGGGCACTAGAATATGTAAGTATGTCCAGAGAGGGAGATATATATATATATATATATATATATATATATATAGTATGTATTCCAGCATTTACATGCTCCTTTTGTAATTCCTGGTCAACTGCCTCAGAAACTTACTCCTCCATAAAACAGAGGGATTTGTGCATGCCTCGGGGTAGAGAAATTTGATAGGGAAAAGTTTTTCTTCCTATCCAGTTTTCTCTCTCATAAATTGGACAGGGAGGAAAAACTTCTCCTTCTCTCAAAATCCTAGAACCCGGGGTCATCCCATGAAACTGTTTGGTGGGAGATTCAGATAAAATGAAGCCCTTCTTCACACAGCGCCTCGTCAAACTGTGGAATTCACCACCACACGATGTGGTGACGGCCACCAATTTGGATGGCTTTAAAGGGGAACTGGACAAATTCCTGGAGAAGAAGGCTATCAATGGCTACTAGTCATGAGGGCTACATCCAGTATCAGAGGCTGTTTGGCTCTTAGTACCAGTTGCTGCAGAACATGTCTGGGAGGGTGCTTTGGACCACATATCATGCTTATGGGGTTGCCATTGGGGCATTTGGCTGGCCACTGTGAAAATCAGGACTAGATGGACTCTAGGTCTGATCCAGCCTGGCTCTTCTTCTATACTTAGGGAGACCACAGGAGGAGTCCAGTGACAGAGTGAGGTGGGGGCCCTGGAAGCAATGAGTGAGTTGATTTCATCAGCTGCATCAGGCAGCTTTCTTCAGACCCGAGCAAGCCCCTCTCCTACATCAGATTCAGCAGTGAATGCAACTGCAGAACATCTCTGCAGCTGACAGTTGTGACAGTTGTGATTTCCCAACAGCTAAGGAGGTTGGCAATATTTATTTTTATTTTATAATTATCACCACCACTATCATCCATTTCTATCGGGTTGAATTCTTAACCTCTCCGATCTATGCTTCCCCACATCAGATGGATTAAGGAAATTCAAGGTGCAGCTTGGTTGGCATTAAAAAGAGAGTAGACATTTCCTTGGAGGATACTTCTATGGCTAATGCACCCCAGACTAGAAATAACAAAGGCTGTGTGAACTCAATACTAGAAAAGCAAACCTTTACAAGATTACACAAATTCAGCATAAGTAGAGGGGGAGCATGTATATATTTCTTTACCGCATAATTTATTCTGCTCTTGTGAGTAACGGGGAAAAGGATATGCAGGCATCTAAAGTCTTGGCCATCAGGAAGCTAGTTCAGCTTGCCTCCCTCTGGTTTCTGAGAAGTCACGTGGCATTGTCTATTTAATCAAAGCTATTTTTGTAGTATTAGAGGTGAAACACTTTTTAAAAGATGAAACCTGAAATCTTTGGGATACTGAGTTCTGTGCCATGTGTTGGTTAGTGTCCGGCAAGCCTACCCAGTGAAATTTTAGAATGTTTTTAGGATGTTTTAATCATGTATGCTATGTTTTAAATCAGTTTTTAATGTGTTTTATATTCATTGTTGTTCCCTGCCTCGATCCAACTGGAGAGGCAGGTAAGAAATAGATGATGATGATGATGATGATGATGATGAATGCACTGTAGAAGGGGATCTGCTGTACAGCAGATTAAACAGGTGAGAAGCAGCAGTGCGTAGGCTGAATATCAAGCACCCAGTCCTCAGGCTCTCTTTAATGACTTTTCCTTACACCTAGATCCTGCCCTAACCAAACCCTCCATTAAGGTGAGACCCACGGAAGTTCTTTCTCCAGGACTGAATATTACCATCGAATGCCAAGGGCCAGAAAATGGCCTGAACTTCTCCCTGTACAAATCCGGGGACGTGATAGCCAGACAGATGTCCCCGCCAGACAGAAATGCAACTGTGTTCTCTTTGATTGCGGTGGGGTTGGAAGACGCAGGAAACTACACTTGTCAATATCACCGAACAAGATATCTCTTTGTGCAGTCAGAGCCAAGTGACCCTGTGGAGCTGGTTGTGAGAGGTGAGAAGCCCAACCTGGTACTGTTCTTTCCACTGCCTTTCTGCTCCCTCTCCTTATGGTTGAGACAACAGCTTTGAGGGGCTACAGCTGCCCAAGCCAAAGACATCTATGGGGCCCTGGAGCTACGCCACAGGAAATGGAGGGACCAGATGGTTAGGATCTTTTCCATCCTTCTCCAACCTGGTAGTCTCCAGATGTGTTGGACTACAACTCTCAGAATTCACCAGGCAGCTTTAGGGGTCGCCAGATTGGGGGAAGGCAGCTCCATTGGAAACAGGTCTTTTAAAGCAGAATCAGAAATGAAAGGGAATGGAAGAGTGGGAGGGCCTTTCTCTCTATTTACATGACCATACAGGACATTTCTTTAAGGCCCATTGATACTCAGGCAACCATATGGAAAGGAGGACAGGGCTCCTGTATCTTTAAAAGTTGTATAGAAAAGGGAACTTCTGCAGGTGTCATTTGCATGCATGCAGCACCTGGTGAAATTCCCTCCTTATCACAACAGTTAAAACTGCAAGAACTATACTAGAGTGACTAGATACAAAAGAGGGCAGGGCTCCTGCAGCTGTAGCTGTTGTGATGAAGAGAGCATTTCACCAGGTGCTGCATGCATACAAATGACACCCGCTGAAACTCTCCTTTCAATACAACTGTTAAAGATACAGGAGCCCTGTCCTCTTTTCCATATGGTCACTCTACCTGCTTACTCCCCACCTCCATTCCACACGCAACCCACATTTTGTAGCAAGACAAGCTGAAAGGCTTGTTTTTTACAGGAGAGCTCAGCTGAGGTCGTCAAGATGCTGTATTCTGCGTAATGTAATATCAGTTTCTGTACTCGCACAATGCAAACAAAGCCTGAAGGACTGTCCACTGACTGGCAGCAACTCCCCAGGATTTCAGGCTGGATTTTTTGCAGGCTGACCTGGAGATAGAAGGGATTGAATCTGGGACTTTCTGCGCGCTCAGCCTCTGAGTTTCAGCTCCACCCCCAATCCTACACCATGAGGTTCTCAAACCTGTATGTGGTTTGATACTGCATAAATCTTTACAGCAAAGAACCAGGCAATTGTGGAAGGGGTTGTATCCCAGCGGTAGAGCACACGTTTTGCATACAGAGAGCCCTACTATCTTCATGGGAAATGATCTTAGATAGGACAAGGAAGAAGCTTTCTCTGCCGGTGAACTTGAGAGAGACATGGCCAGTCAGAGTCGACGATACTGAGCCAAATGGGCCAATAGTCTGACTCAGTATAAGGCAGGTGGATGGATGCCAAGGGTCTCCTTCATCCGTGCAACTTCTCTGTGGTGAGTTCCTAGGCCACTATGGGATATGAGGGTGAATGGATCAATGGCATGGGTGGGACCAATCGCAAGGACCTTTCCCAGCTGAGTGCTCCACATCCTTCAGTGCCATGGGGACATTGGATGACACCACAGGGAAGTGGCCCCCATGTTTTGTGCATGGGGACAATGGATGGTGCAACAGCTGAAGGCTATGTGTTAAAAAAAGAAAAAGTAAGGACAGATGGGTGGGAGAGGTGCTTGCGATGGCAGTGGAAGAAGATTATGGAGAGAGTAACCAAACAGATGTGTTTATCCTTAGCAAGATAATTCCGACTAGCCTTTGAGCAATATCTGTGGGTGGCAAGATAAAATGGGTTGGATCCAGACTTAGTCATGCTTAGAGTAGACCCACTGGGACAAGTAAGTCATACCTAACTTAACTTGCATTGATTTCAATGGGTCT
Organism: Elgaria multicarinata webbii; assembly: GCF_023053635.1. Lineage (NCBI taxonomy): Eukaryota > Metazoa > Chordata > Lepidosauria > Squamata > Anguidae > Elgaria > Elgaria multicarinata. The sequence continues at coordinate 30,075,859 of NC_086181.1, read as the reverse complement.
ACTTTAAGTGTGAGCAGGTGTGGATCCAACCCAACATCTGCAGCGCTCGATGTCAAGCCATAAATGTTTTTGCAGGAATGTCTCCGCAAAAAGATCCTGTGACCGTGATATGGACAAGCATTGCTGCAGGCCTTCTCCTTCTGCTGCTCCTGCTCCTTGTCTTTGTACTGTGCAGAAAAATGAGAAAGGGTAAGTGGGCTGCTGGTTGTACACCTTTATAAAGCCTGATATTCAGACTTTCATAATTGAGGCAGTAGGATCATGTAAAGTTTTCCCCAGGTTGAGCATTTGCATGGGAGGTGTTTTGTTTCCAAAAGGTTTGCAGTTTGTTCCCCTGTGAGACAAAGAACGGCCTTCTTAAGAAGTTGTTTTAGTTTGCAGTCCCTCTAGTTATGGCCATGGAACTCCATCTGATGAGCCAAGCATTTTATTGCATGCTCGTTACTGGGCATTCATGGATTTTCACAGGTCCCTCTCAAAATGTCGTCTGCCTCCTGTCTCTCCTAGCCTTCTTCATGTGATAGAAAAACACCCCATTAAGTCTGACTTATTTTTAAAGACAGAAGTTGCTGCTATCTCCTGCTGTGTGCAGGAGAGGCAGCAGGATCAAAATAGCCCACTGAATGGGCCATGTGCACGTTGTTTACTTCCTCTTTCAAAAGTGGAAGTAATGAGGGACAAACACGTAGGCAGAGAAGCAACGGTAAGGAAACACGATTTCCCCCCATACGATGACGTTCATAGTTTAAATCATACCGTTTTAATTCTGACAACCAACCAACTAAGATGGTGCTCTGCCAAATTCCAAACCCTACTGCTCCTAAATTAATTTCAAAAAAAAAATAACCCTCCTGTGACATCACTGACTTACCCCCTCACCCCAGGTAGAACTAAAACAGCCAATCACACAGAAGCCCTATCCTGCCCACAGTTAATCCTTTCTAACCTGTATAAACGGTTCCTGCAAAACTAAATACTATACTATAATATAATAGACTAACATAACAGGCAAGTGATTTTGTCACACCACTCTACTGGAAATGCTAATCCTATGCATATTTACTCCTAAGTGCAGCACTTATAGAGGCCCCGTTCAGAAGACACGTTAAACCACGGTGACTAAGGCAAAAAGCTTTATTCACGGTGGTTAAAGCCATGGTTTAAGGTGTCTTCTGAACACGGCTCAGCTTTCTGTCTTAACCACTGTGGTAAAAACCACGGTTTAAGGTGTCTTCTGAACACGGCTCAGCTTTCTGTCTTAACCACTGTGGTAAAAACCACGGTTTAAGGTGTCTTCTGAACACGGCTCAGCTTTCTGTCTTAACCACTGTGGTAAAAGCTGTGGTTTAAGGTGTCTTCTGAACACGGCTCAGCTTTCTGTCTTAACCACTGTGGTAAAAACCACGGTTTAAGGTGTCTTCTGAACACAGCTCAGCTTTCTGTCTTAACCACTGTGGTAAAAGCCGTGGTTTAAGGTGTCTTCTGAACACGGCTCAGCTTTCTGTCTTAACCACTGTGGTAAAAGCCGTGGTTTAAGGTGTCTTCTGAACACGGCTCAGCTTTCTGTCTTAACCACTGTGGTAAAAGCCGTGGTTTAAGGTGTCTTCTGAACGAGGCCAGTACAAGCCTATGCATATCTATTTACTCAATGTCTGCTTCTCTGAGTTTAATTGGGCTTCGTGTAAGTTTGTATAGGATTTCAGCCTTCCAAAGGGTGTAATCCTAAGCATGCGTAAACAGAATTCAGTCGACCAGCATGGCTGGGAATTGTAGCACCTATTTCTGACTAAACATGCGTAGAATTGCACCCTTCCATTGCTGACTTGTATGCTGTTACCCCGTGGTGAAATAGACAGTACTGGCCATAATGTCCATCTATGACATTGTTCTCCCTATCCCTGGCAAAAAGCATCGGTGTGCAGCTAGGTGGGTGCTGCCCCCTGGTGCCTTGAGCTTTAGTGTTTCCCCAACTTACAGAAGAAGAGGACTGGTTTCCGTTAGAAGAGAGCACCGTATGGGACAGTGCAGAATGTGCTATGCGCCTACATGGCATGGAAGATGTGCTTCTCAAGCGTTTTTGTTACAAGTGAATTTGTAAGCTCTTGACTATTCTCTTAAATCAAACGTTTCTTTGTTCCTAGAATAAGAGCATACGTGCCCATTGGAGCCAGAAACGCAGAATTGAATTTGAATTACCTTCACCCGTGTGGGTTTTCCAGAAAAGTTTGATCTGGAAAAATTCTCTCTGGCCTAAATCAATTTAGTGCATCTATTCAACTTTTATTGGTTTGATTTGATTTGTACCCCCATGTTTCTAGCAAAAAAAAAAAAAAAAATGGCACTCAGGGCAAATGACAGGCATGAATAAAATTGATTAAAACAATAAAATATATTAAAATAAAACAAAAACAGAATTAGAAATTATATAAACAGCACCCAATTCCACAGATCCACTTACAGGGCAAAGCCCTTCTTGAATAAAGCAGATTTTGCCTGCCAGTAGAAGGACAGCAGAGAGGAGAGAGCCCAGACTCTCTTGGAGTGGCCACTGAAAATACCCTGAACAGGATTCAGTCAATAAGACTACAAATAGTATGCTGTATTAACGCTGTGCTGTATAAATCTCAAACATTTTTTTCCAGTAGCCATAAGTTATTTGCTTAGGTTGGGGATTCAATAAAGCACGCTTACAGGCTGCAAATCTGTGCACACTTGCCTTGGATTAAACCCACCCCCCACCCCCCACGGGAAGCCTTTCTGCGTAAGCATGTATAGGCTTGCCCTATTAGCGAGGCTTAAATATCCAAGACAAATCCAAAAGTCTACTTAGAAATGATTTGTATTGGAACAACTGCAAATACTTTAAGACATCATAACTCAATAGCATACCCTTCCCTTACAGGATTTAGATTTCAAGAGCTGGCAAAGCAATGAAGGCACATTTTAGCTTGCCTGCAAAGCTGTGTGTATAGATTTATGAGCTTCCTAAGGATATTGACTTGTAAAAGTTAACGATAGTTTTGATTTGAAATTTTGTTTTTTAAAATCAACTGGTATTATATCCATTCCATTTGTCCAAATTTGCTCATAATGTATTTAGTCATTATGTTACTTAGGGCTCAATCTTATACATGTTTACACAGGGGAAAAACACCCTACAACTCCCAAGCTGGGAGTTAAAGGACTTTTTTTCTATCTAAACATGCTTTGGCTATTGGATGGAATAGAAATGAAATGTATTGTAACTGTTGGGATTCTGTCTTCAAAAAAATATAGCAGCAGAAAAGATTTTGAAAAAACTTAATTTTTGAGGGGGGGGCGTGGGAATCCCCTGCACCTCACTGCTTATTTTAGTGGAGACTAATGCATAGCTTAAGAGAAATGAATGTACAAGGCCTCCTCAATTAAGATAAAGAGTCTTAGGAGTAAGAATATGTGGGGTGTGGTCAGTGTTTGCAGTTCTAATTTGAAACAGACAAGTCCAAAAAATACCTATCTCATAGTGTATTTCTGATCTGCAGGCTCCACTGCCCCTGAAGGAAATCAACCAACGAACCCGGTAAGAAATTTCCTTTTGAACAAAGGCGCTTTTGATGGCTGTGAATATTCTTGCCAAATCCTGACCCTTCCTCTTGGAAAAGCACATGTGTCAGCTTCAATCCATCCAACTTACTGGCGAGGGCCATAGACACAGGGTCACATAGCCTGGTAGTAACATGAAAGAGGCCACTGGGCATGATTCACTTCAAATGAATATTGAGAAGCCTTCCCCAACTGGTGCCAGATGTTTCAATGACAACCCCCAACATTCTTGGCTATGGCTATGCTCCCTGGGGGTGATGGGAGTCAAAGTCTAAAACATCTGGCGGGTACAAAGATGGGGAAGGTTGATATAAGGCTATCCGACTTTCTGTGCAACTCTACAGCCCACTCACTGTCCTCCTAGCCTTGGGAAATAGAGGGAAAGAAAGACAGTTCAATGTAATGCCACCAGTTCCAATAAGGAATCTATTGGGACCGGAGCTCTGCATGGATGGCAGGCGGGCTACATACAAGCCAGCTTGGCCGCTTTTTATTACTAGTGGGCTACATAGAACTGGAGTGGAGGTCAAGAGCCACCCTTCAGGTGGCCTGCTGGCAAGCCCAGATACCTCCTGGCCCTGTTCTGAATCAGCCAACCAGAATTCTTTTATTATTCCCGAAACAACTTCCTATGTAGTAGCTGCTCTGGAGGAAGTGGCAGTAGACCTGCACTGTTACAATGCAAAACTGTGCATGTTTACTCAGAACTTCCACTGTATTCAATGGGGCTTGAGAGGAACCACTTAGCCTTAGGAGAGACATTTCAACTTTTCAGAATGGAGTAGTGGGTGGGAAATGCATAAAAGCCAGGAAACCCACCAATTGGAAGATATGGGAAAGGGAATATGGCCATCTAGGGAATCCCAAAGTGTTGGATTGGGACCCAGGCCTGAGGTTCCCCATCCTGCCTTAGCGTGTTTAGGATTGTAGCCTTAATGTCTCTCTCTTTTTCCCACCCCTCTTTAGCCCATAGAACTTAACAACGAAGTAGACTCTGACGGAATCACCTATGCTGAATTGAACCACTACTCCAAGACCAAGCAGGCAGCTGATCCTGACACAGTCTCCGACACATGTGTCTATGCAACAGTGGCCCACAATAAAAACGGGGAAAGCCAATAGGCAGGACTTCTCAGGGCTGACGGGCACTTCTGGGACTTTGGTATACCCCTGTGTCCCATGGACACACATCTTAAGACTGATTCAAATATATAGGATCTGCTTATTTTCTCCACAAAAACAGAGGTATGTAATAACGCACACACACACCACATACATTAGGATAAATCAGGTGGCAGGAGACGGCTGGTAGCCCAAAGCGCTGCCACAGGTGTTACAGCGGTCAGATCACAGCAATCACAGAGCTCTTGGAGCAGGGGTGTTAAAGTCTCATTTCATAGAATCATAGAATAGCAGAGTTGGAAGGGGCCTACAAGGCCATCTAGTGCAACCCCCTGCTCAATGCAGGAATCCACCCTAAAGCATCCCTGACAGATGCTTGTCCAGCTGCCTCTTGAATGCCTCTAGTGTGGAAGAGCCCACAACCTCCCTAGGTAACTGATTCCATTGTCATACTGCTCTAACAGTCAGGAAGTTTTTCCTAATATCCAGCTGGAATCTGGCTTCCTTTAACTTGAGCCCGTTATTCCATGTCCTGCACTCTGGGAGGATCGAGAAGAGATCCTGGCCCTAAGATCAAGAAGAGATCCTGAAACTAAGAGATTCAGAGCCGCTCTCGGGGGCCACATTCCAGTGGTGGGAGGGGCTGAATGCAAAATAGGTGGGGCCAAAAATACCAGGCTATTTTAACTTAGAGTTCTTCCTGCCAGTAACTAAGCCTTAAGAAGAGGCATGTCAAGCTTTTAGAACAGAAAACGATGTGCAAAAACTGGGAAACCATGAAACAATCACCAGTCCAGGGAAAGGGGGTGGGACAGGGAAAGAGTGTGTGGCCGGTGGAGAACTCTGGAGGGGTTTTTTGGGAATCCAGGTGGGCCAGTTTTGATCTGTGTGCCTGAGGACCAATACCCTTTCTTAACGGTAAACCAGACAGACAGCACATACTTATTGGTTCAGCTATAAAGCAAAGGCAATTTTAAATCCTAAAGTGTGCCAGGAATGGCAGTGAAAGCCCTCCCCTCCCCGGGGCTTTAAACATGTTCCCTTCAACCCTGTTGTCATTGTCATTGTCACTGGACGCCCAACTGGTTGCAGCAGCTTGGAGTGCCTTTTACAAGCTTCACCTGGTTCGCCAGCTATGGCCTTTCCTGGACAGGGATAGCTTGGCCATGGTAGTACAGGCATTAGTAAACTCAAGGCTGGATTACTGCAATGCACTCTATGTGGGACTGCCCTTAAAGTTTCTGTGGAAGCTGGAGCTAGTGCAGAATGCAGCGACTCGGCTGTTGTCTGGAGTTGCCCCTTTCCAGCATGCAACTCCTTTGCTGAGGGAACGACGCTGGCTGCCTATTTGCTACTGAGCCAAGTTTAAGGTTCTAGTATTAGTGTACAAAGCCCTAAACAACTTGGAACCAGGACACCGGAAAAAGCGCCTTCTCCCCTATCAACCTGCCCAGTCACTGAGGTCACCTGAGGTCATGCTCCTTGTGGTTCCACATGGACCTATGGTCTGATTGGAGAAGAGCCTTCACTGTGGTGGCCCCCTTCCTGTGGAATTCCCTGCCTTTGGAGATCAGGCAGGTGCCAACCTTATATGCCTTCTGGCGCTTCCTGAAAACATTATTGTTCCATGAAGCTTTTCCTCAATGACCAGCCACAGTTGCATTTGCACCTTATTTCTTCTAAAAAGTATTTTAATGTTTTATTGTTTGTATTCTTTTATTCTATTGTTCGCCGCTCCAAAATTCTTGAATTGGGAAAAGTATATAAATATTGTAAATAAATTAAAAAAACCTCTCCAGCTGAGCTGGGTGGAAATGACAGAACATGGGGGTGGAAGAGGGGGCAAGTTTCACTCCTGTCTTCCCTCCATACTCCATTTAGTGTTTAAAATGAATCCCACTGCCACTATATAGCTCAGGGGCAACCTGAAGGCTGAAACATCTGAACAGCCACAACTCCCATGATCCCTCACCATTTAGTATGCTGGCTAGAGCTGATGGGAGTTGTAGGTAAAACATCTGGAGGACCAGAATTGTCCAACTCTCATTTATAGCTGAACCACTGAGCAGGTTTAAACAGATGTACATCTGGCGTGGCCCTTAACAATATCAAATTAGGACTACAGGATTCACACTGGTTATTGTGCCCTATAAATAAGGAACATTTATTTCTCATTCATGCAAAATATTGTTTAACTCAGGGCTGTTTGTTTGTAAGCATCTAGAAAGCATCCGAAGTAAAAATAAATGTGGAGATTAGACTTTAGTATTTTTCCAATCACACACTGGCTGGCTTATAATTCATCTTCATCAAAAGTCACAAGAAACATCTGTATGTGAAACAAAGGAAACTCTAGCTCAGTCCCATGGCACCCTCTACTGGACTGATGTGGGGTAACAGTTATTTGCTTTTAAATAAAGTAGGCATATGTAATGCAGATAGGAGCCCCAGTCTGTGAAGCATAAGAAATGGCTGTATGAAAACACTCAGTGTCCAGACATGCATTTCCTTCATTTGGCACAAGTTCAGAGGGTGAATATTAGAGTCACAATGTCGTTAGGTAACAGGAAAACTAACATAAAATCAGTCCCAAAGACGTATATTTACAGCTTGTTCCACACACACAAAAATATGCTTAGCAATTATTTTTCATCATATAGATGTATAAAGGAGAGACAATCACCATAGGATACATGCTAGAGGTGCTGCAAAGAACAAGCTTTCACCCCATGATGGGGGGCTAACTTACTGATTAAAGGCTTTTTACTAGTAGAAGTAACAACCTCAAGATAACATTAAAAATCCTAACAGTGAGTTATACTTTTATTTAAAATATTATCTAGCTTTCCAACTAGTCCTCAGAGCAACTCACAGCATTTGTAAAATGCAAATGATGCAAAGCCTACATTTAAAACAAAACTAGGCCAGCTGGCATAGTAGCCATATAATCGCAATCTTCAGCTGTGTTTCTCCCTCTCCTGATACTTCATACAAGGCAGTGGGTAGTAGATGGCCTGCTGAAGGGGGGCAATCCAGGTGGAACAGGAGCAGACGACTGGGGGTTTTGGCACCAACCTCCTTCCCTCCCATCTTTTGAAATGATCCAATATTCTGCAAACAAGTCTAACTAAGCCGCACATACAACTGGAGCTATATCTTGCACCTGACTCCTCCCTGGAGCCCCATCTTGCACCTTACTACATGGCACAAACCACGTCTTCAAGACACAGAGATAGTTTTAAAAGTCTTTATTTCAATCAAGTATTTTAAAAAGCATTATGCTCCCCTAACACACACACCATTAAAAATACAGACACAAGTTTCTGCCTTCACCCCCCCTTTCAGGATACCGGCCTGATCATGGGGGCGAAACTACCCTGAGGCCTCAAACCCCCACAGCTGGAGCTGAGAGTACCCTCCAACCCCCTCTCCAATATAGCACCATTAAGAAGACCCCCCTCCCCTCCCGATTCTCAATCAAGCCACATACAACCAGGGCTGTGTGCATTCCACCGTCCTGCACAAGTGCAGAATTTGAGATTGGGTACAGGTCAAGTTGAACTCCTCCATTATTAAAAATAATAATAATTTCTTGCTATGACAGGTTTAAAAGTATTTGGGCCTAATGAGGTCTCAAAAAGCCGGGAAAATAGGATGGATGGAAAGGAATTGTTCAGAATTTCCTGTGGCCAGCATTTCAGTACCCTCCATAGTGTACTGCCTAGAACAGAAACCAATATATGAAAACTGGGTTGATTTTCAATAATTTATGCAGGGTTTGGTTGGTTGATCTACACACAGCTCTGGAAAGATGTGCCTTATTTGTGGCATCACCTCTTTCCTCTCCCCATTTTGTGCAAGGAATAAAAATCCAGACTTGCCCAGTTTAATAATATTATTATTTTTTAAAAAAGTTTCGTACGGTAGATGGACAAGTGCTGGAAGAGGCCTATATTTAAATAAAGCACTGGGAGTATTATGAGGGGTTGGAGGGGATAGAGAGCAACCACACCCACTCACCCCTAAGTAGTGGAAGTTATGGGCTGAGCAACTCATTGCCTTATAAAAAGTAGGCTCGAGACGAAGTTAGCAATGGTTCTGCCACAAGAGACCAGTAAGACTGATGCACTGTGATTAGAAACTGCAAACATTGGGGCAGATGGTGTTGTTCTGCAACCTTCCACCCCATCACTCCCTGAGGAACCCAGCCATCCAGAGACCTTCCCCAGTGTCTGGTTTGCTTATTCCCCCCTCCCCCATGTAAAGGTCAAGGTATCTCAACACCTACCTGAGCATAACTTACAGGAGAGGGGTTGTTTTTTTAAATGAAGACAGAGTGGCCCCATACCCAAAGCATACTTTAAAAGCCTGTTATAGTTGATGGAAGAAGCAATGTAACAGACAATGGTGTATCTGGGATGGGAACAGGGACTAGAGTATGGAAAGGCAGAAATAAGAAAGCGGACCTCAAGGAATCTGACTGAGGCTGAGATGATGCCTAAACAAGAGGACTGATAAAAGTCTGATTGACGGGAGTGGGAAGAAACTATTTACATGGGATGCAAAGACATAAGATAACTGAGCTCACCACCCCTCCACTCATGCATGTTTTTAATGTGCAAGCCATGGGGATGGGAGAGGGAAGGACATGGTGAAACAGATGCAGGACTAAGACAGTGGCTGGACAGATGTCTTGATGCTTCCCTTCCCAAACGAGGTAGTATAAACTTGAATTATAAACCCACCTTAAAAGATGGGGAAAACAGAGGCACAGAGAGGTGAAAACTGAGCCCCAGCCTGTCCTTCAACAGGGAGCATTCAATGTCCTGGCTAGCAACATCCACCCTTCCTACCTAGACCTTTCCCCACACAAAGCCCTTGATCACCTCACTCTTCCTTTCTCTCCCCACCCCCAACCACAACAGTTACTACCTAAAGGTTGTGCACTACCGCTACCATCAACAAACATGGAACAGACACAAACTGATTAAGAGTAGCAGGCAGAAAAGCAAGTATGGACACTCCAAGCAGCAGGGGTCTGGAGCTGGTTAGGAGCAAAAATGTCACTTTTTAGTACAGCTGTTTGTGTTGTGCACAATCATTGATACACAGGTGAAAGTGCACGCCTTGTTCTTCAGATGTTCAGTCATTTCTTCCAATGTAGCAGCAGCAGCAACAGCAACAACAACAACAAATCACCCAAAAACACAGAACTAGTGAAACGCCTCATAAGTCTAGATCAAGGATCTATTGTCAAAGAGCCACATATCGACACAGAATAGCTACCACATATACTGAATCATCTGTACAAGATGTTGTGTGTAATCAAACAAAGATGTACAATTGGCAAGATCATTTGTGCGAAATACTTAAACTGATATTAAGTAACTAGAGACGTTTTGGGGGAAAGTAAACAGGCACTCGTTTACTTTTCAATACACAAAGACAAACTTGGGGAGCAAAGACGTGCAGTTTCAGCTGTATATCAATTATTTTAGTGAGCATACTATCAAGTGCAGTGACACATTGTTCAATTCTTCTTAGGGGCTCATCTACACCAAGCAGGATATTCCACTAGGAAAGCGGTATATAAAAGGCAGGAGCCACACTACTGCTTTAAAGCGGTATTGAAGTGCACTGACAACTGTTGGGGCCCATTGAGACATACTATATATACCGCTTTCATACTGCTATATGCTGCTTGGTGTGGCTCCTGCCTTTCATATACCATTTTCATAGTGGAATATCCTGTTTGGTGTAGATGAGTATACACATGTGAGTTTTGCCAAAGTCGACTGGAGAACATGCCTGAACTGAGGGAACTTTGCATATTCACACGAAGGCCTGGGGAAACGGCTCACAATGCCAGCATAAGCAGGATATTTTATATCTTGCAGATCATTAGCTGAGCTGCACTTGGAGCTTAGCGCTTTTTATGCTATTTGTGCCCTGTTGCCTTCACATGAATATGTACAATTGTCAATGTCTATGAACATTCTTCATAACACAGATTTGGATTCCCTCTGGGGTCCACCATAGCAGAGACCAGCTGTATTAGTAAACCTGGCTTACTAGTGCCTTTAAAAGGACAATGTTCATAACTGGAGATCCGTAGACTTTTCTGAGTTTCTCTGAAGCTTATGAGATAAGCTTGCCTTTTCCAGAACTGCAGTCTCAGCATAAGAAAGTCCAGCTGCAATTACTATGTAAGAACACACCCTCCTTCAAGGATAAGCACGCTCATGACCAAGTTCCTATGGCTGACTTCAAGAAATACTCCCTGCACTATTAATACCATTTCATTCTTCAGATAGAGTGAACAGCTGTAGCTCCTCCTTGCTGCAAGTTGTGCCCTTGCACCTCACACAAACTAATGTCTAAAAAGCACTTCCAAAAAAACACATGTGATTTCCCAGGATTCAGGACTTGCAGAGTAGTGAAAAACAGAAGGCCTGAACTATAATACACGTCCACCTCAGAGCTAAAATGCATGCCAGGCAAGCTCTAGAAACAGCTCTAAAGGTTCTCCAAAACAGACCTCAACATCAGAGATCAAGGACCTACGAAGCTGTATCTTATTCATGGTTATTCAGTAGTATGAGTCCAATGGGATCCTATCCCAAAGATCACAAGCCTTAGTGTGGCTGCCATACGCACACCTGTTTTTCAAATGTTATATGGAGAAGCCTCTCTAAGACTGAAATGCACCAAGCTGCGGACTGAACAGAAAAGGGACGAAGGAGTAGAGCCAGATCCTCCTATGACTCCAGCTGCGCACTTCTCAAAGTTAGCACCACAAAGCTCTCCACAAGAACACTGCCTGCACAACACAGCAAGCACTCACAGGAAAAAGTTGGCTGCAATGCTTCCATCTATCCAGTAGCTGCTAGTTTCAGATCCCCAGCTAACTTGCAGTCGGATTTCTAAGTATTGCAGTGAACCCTAACGACTAGAAATCTCAGGAACTGCCAGGACTAGACCACTGGACAAATATACAGAAGATCCATTTACCCATAAGTGGTTTTGAACTGAACCCAGCCACAAGAGGAGTAGAACCATTTATTCTGCTCAAGCCAGCTCCGCACAGAAGGAAGGCCCCCTGATCACACAGCCCCTGAGCCAATCAGTCCCCCTGATCAGAGCTGGGGGGGGGGGGGGACACAATTATTTCATTCTCTACCACCTGACTAGTGTGAAATGTTTGCATAAAACTATCTAACTCACTGGTATTCTGAAAACACCATCAACTGTATCAAATATAAAAACCTGAATACCTTAAGTTCATTAAGAGTCTAAAAAAAGTTCCAGTACGCACTTGTTTGAAAGCCCCAGCAGGGAGTAGACACAAGACAAAACAGATCCGGCTAATACAAAAGTGGCTTTGAAAACTAGAAAAGTAGAGGTCTTGTAACAGTAGGCACCTAAAAAGGTGGGGGGAGAGGAGAAAAGAGTCTAATTCCCTAGATAAGCCTGTTTAGCCATCAGGCTAAATGGGTTGAACAGCTTGGGTCGCATGCGAATGTGCACTTCTGGTTGCTGGTTTTCTTACAATGGGTTAAAGAGGCTTCCCTGATTGGATGTAGGTTTTTTACCCACAAGTTGTTTCACCCACGTTAGCTTCACAGCCTCTGTAGGAGCAAACGAACAGCAAAAGCACCATTGTGTCTGTAGAAAAGTCCATAGTTAATCAGCTACAAAACAGAGCGTGGGGACACCTAGAGTCAAAAGATTAAAGGATTTGGGGGCAGAGCAAGCAGAGTTCAAAAAGAAGAGGATAGGGGGAGGCAATCCTAAGCATCCACGTAGCCTTCTATATGGCTTCAGTTTCAGGCGTATGTAGTAGTGTTTGGCCAGGTAGTGGTGTGTGCTTTTAAAAAGGGGTGGGTGTGGGTGTGATGAAGGAAGCATCCTGGAAGAAGACAACTGAAAGAAAATCTGCATTAAAAAAAAAAGAGACGGGATGGAACACAGGGTGGTGTGTTCTTAGCACAGATACAGCCTCGTGCCCTTTATAGACATCACATCAGCACAGAAGAGATGGCTTCTCACCCCATTCAAGGCGACTCGGGGGGACGACGACGACACACACACCAAAGAGTCAGTTGCTTTCAGGCCAATTCTGGTAGGTGGGGTTTTGCCCTGGCTTATCAAGGATCAAAGTTCAGTAAGAAGACGGGGACTCTTCTTAGTACCTGGAAACCGGTCAGATCACGACAGCTCCTCACATGAACTTGAAGCCACCTCAAGGTTGATGGAGCCATGGCTCACGACCAGTCGAAGCCGCTTGGGTGGCACAAAAGGGGGGAAGGAGACCATCCGCTTGGGAGGAAGCTGCTCCTCTGCCTGCTCCTCCTCTTCCTCCTCCTTTATGTCCAGAGGAGGCTGCTGCCAGCGCTGCCTGCCTCCAAAGAGTGGGCCCTCAAGGCGGACATGAGCATACTGGGAAAGCTTGGGGTCTACTGCTGGAAGCAACAGTTGGGATTTGGGCAAAACTTCAGCTTGGCGTCGGGCCATGCTCCTTGTTCTGCACAGAAGCTGGCTGGAGGAGAGAGGGGGTGAAGAGGTGAAAAATCCTTGCTCCCCTGAGTTATGGGGCTCTGTGACCTCAGTGTGACTCTCCACATTTCCTGTGCGGTGCTCCTCTGCCCCCTGGCTGAGCTCCTCAGCCTCCTGGCTTTGCTCCTCAGCCCCCTGGCTGAGCTCCTCTGCCCCCTGGCTGAGCTCCTCTGCCCCCTGGCTGAGCTCCTCTGCCCCCTGGCTTTGCTCCTCAGCCCCCTGGCTTTGCTCCTCAGCCCCCTGGCTTTGCTCCCCCCTGCTGCTCTGTAGTTCTCCCTCCCCAAACACAGACTCTGCTTCTCCTTGCAGCCCTGCCCAATTCAAGGAAACTCTCTTGCCAAGGTTCACAACCCAGGTGCACTGGTCCGCCCAGCCCAGGCTCACAGGCCCGTTGTGCATTCTTGTGAAGGAGCAGTCCTGTTGGGCTCTGAAGCAGCTCCCCTTGCTGCGCATAGAGCGGCGGAGATGTGAGGCAGGGAACATGGAAGGAGGACAGCGAACTAGATGCACCAGCAGCTGCTTACTGAGCTTGCATCTACGCGCTGTGCAGGCCAAGCAGTCGTGCAATGGGATGTATAAAGGCTTTAGCATCCTGCGGTACCAACGAGCAGTAGATCTACGTAGAGCCCCTGGAAAAGGAAAAGCAAGGTCAGTTTCCTTCAATCCAAACCTGCACCCTATTTAACACTGCTGCTACTTTGCCTTCATTATGCGACACCCATTCCTCCCCCTCACAACAGTGTACCTTCTGAGAGCCTCAAAAGAGTGGTGCAAAACCTGTCACTGCTGCATCAACTCAACCTTTTGACACCAAAAGGTTGACACAGTCCCATAGCAGTGCTCTTTCGAATGGAGGAACACCAGTGTGGAGCATCCCAGTTTGTTTCTCCTGACCCTATGAAGTCAAAGGTGGCAGTCAGGCTAGTGCTACAGTGCCCTCTTCAACTCAGGGCAAGGTACAATCCTGCTTTCCCCATCACTAAGAGAGCTGTAATGGTTTGACAACACTCTCTTTGGCAATGGAGCAAGTGCTGAAGTGGAAGGTAGAAGACGGATGCAAGCTAGCAAGCCTCATCTCCATTACGTAAGAAAATCACCTCAGCAACACCATACCATACTCCACTCACCACGTAATCGTGCCCTCCTGCTCCGGGTCTTGCGTCCCACTTTCACACTGCGTTGGGCCAGCTTGCACGACTGGTTTTTCCACCGTTGCAGACGGCCATCTGTTTCTCTCAGTAGGTATTTCTCACTGACGGAGGTAGACTGCGACGGTGTCTGATTCAGGAGACGGAAGGCTCCTTCCCCCTTCCTGAGATGCAACAGTTGAGAATGAGGGGGGGCAACATAAGAACCCAGCCCTGCATTCATCAATAAGCTCTGCTTATTTAAAATATGTATATGCTGCCTTTCTGCCAACCAGCCTCCAAGGCAGCTGACTATTAAGAGAAAATTAAGACACTAAACTTAACAAGCTTTTTAAAAAATGGCACGGATAACAGAATGGAGACCACTGATCGACTATGTATATCCTCTCCCTTATCCTTAGGCATGAATGCTGCTCTTCAAAAGGTTCTGTGATGGCCGCAGGAGGAAATAGCACTCTCTCCAAACTGCTACCTAGCAACCAAATACAGGAGCAGCTCCATCCCTTGAGGGTGGAGCATCTTTACACCTGGGCAACTGGGCAGTCTGCGTTTCCCAACAACAATGGTGACTGATGAAGTCACTGGGGGAAGGGGGTGATGTAGAATGCCCTCATCCAGTCTCTCAGAAAGCCAAAAACACCACCCCAGCTTCCAGACCCCACAGCCTTCACCTTTCACAAGTGTAGCACTCGCACAATTCGTTGTTCTCCCCGAAGAAGCCGTCACCATAGAAGCATGTGATCTCATCATCTGGTTCGATGTCCCGTAGCACCTTAACACAGGCAGTGTTGCCATCCATGGGGACAAACTGCAGCACAGATACAAACAAAGAAGGAAGGGAAGGAGCAGAAGAAAACGGGTTGGGTGGGGGAGCCAGGAACGCCAAGGTTAAGGAAGTTCTTTTCTTTTGGAAGTGTTGGGGGGAATGCAACAGACTCCGACTCCTCTTCACAAATCCCATGTGACCCAACTCCCAGGCACAACTTCCATATTTCACAAGACACTATTTAGACAGGAATTCATGACATTTGGCTCCTACCACCTTCTAGCCTAAATTTCCCAGAAACCGCATACTAGGTGCAGAAATTTGGTTTCTTCAGGGCTTGAGCTATGGATAATTAGATCATGTTTCTATCTTCCATGATAGTGAAGAACTGTCTGGCACTCAGCATCCTATGAAGTGCAATGCATGGGCACTTTTAATAAAATCGCTTCACTGGCTGCCAATTAGTTTCCAGGCAAAGTATGAAGTGTTGGTTATTACCTTTAAAGCCCTATATGGTTTGGGTCCAGGTTACCTGCAGGATCACTTTCCCACATACAATCCACCCTGTACACTCAGGTCCTCTGGGAAGAATTTACTCCAGTCAGCCAAAACTAGGCTGACAACAATTACCTAGAGAACCTTTACTTCTGCCGCCCCCAGACTGTGGAACGGCCTGCCAGGAAAGATGCGTCAACTTAACAGCCTTGTCGAGTTTAAGGAAGTCATAAAGACTGATCTCTTCTGGCAGGCCTACTCAGAAGTTTAATATGTAGAATTGTTATTTGAATATTGTATCAGTTTTATATGTTTTTAATCAGTTTTATGCATTTTATGCTGATTTTGTATTTAATGTTGTTCCCTGCCTCGATCCAGAGGGAGAGGTGCGTAAGAAATAAATATTCTATTCTAATAATGAGCACTACCTCCCCCCAAATAAACTTAAATTACTTACCTTGCAATTTGGCCTGCAGTCTGAGAGGTTCCACAGCAAGGGGAAAATGCATGGGGTGGAGGAGGCAGGGAGTAGAATGGAGAGAGATAAAGAAAGGCAGATATGGGTTAAAGATAGTTCAGTCTACACATCACAGGTTGGAGAAGAGAAAATTCATATAGGAGGTTCCCAAGCAGACTCACATCCAGATGCTGATCACACTGAAACCAACTTACTTAAGTATAGGGTCTAATGTAGCACCCTAATAATCTCCACCTTCATTTTTTATGAAGGCAAGTTTCCAAGTCTTATGGTTTTGAGAAAAAATGCCTAAGGCCCAAACTCTGGGATGGGGAAAGCTAAGCAAGACTTCCAGTGGGTCTCGGGGGAGGCAGGAGAAGGCTTCCAAGAGAGTTGTGCAGGGGACCATTTCTTGCCTTCTGCAGTAGGGTTCACACAGCTGAAACATTTCACAGCATCATGACACTGTTTACAAGATTATTTGATCTTTTGAAGTCTTCACCAAGTTGGTCTTTCCAGCAACTAGTAACTCCGGGTGGTGGAATGGCCACAAAAAATGGCCACCACAAATAGGCCCTGTTCAGATGACACACTAAGCCACGGTGGATAAGCATTTTGAGCTAAACATTATGGCTTAGCATGTCGTGTGAACCATTCCTAACCATCATGGCTACATAACCACAATTTAAGCATGCTCACTACCCATTTGCTTAGCGTGTTGTCTGAACAGTCCCACTGTTTGTTAATGGGCAATTAGAAAAGCCAATTGTTAATGGCAGGGTGCAGAATTATATCTTGGTGGGCGGCTTGAGTTGCTCCCCACTGGGCTTTCTGAAGGCTGAACGACATCAGTGGGCACAGCCTTCTCTAAACATACTGTCATTGTTCCCCACCCAATCCTGCTACATTAAGTCATTGCCTACCTGCCCACCCCGCAAGACTTAATGCCTATTTTATGTAGTCTAGCCTTTATATTGGGGGTGGATCATAGCTCTGTGATAAAATGCATGTTTTGCATGCAGAAGGTCTCAGGTTCAATCCTGGTATCTCCATCCAAAAGGATCAGGTAGATGATGGGGAATTTCCTCGTCTCCAACTGGAGCAGCTGCCAGTCAGAGTAGACAATGTGAGACTAGATGACCAAATGTATTTCAGCTGCTATAAAGCACTTTCCTGCAGATTGTACCAGTCATTCTCAGTTGTTGAATAGACTACACTCCCTACCATATTAAATTTCTCAATTTTCTCAAGAACATGAGCTCAAACAAATGTCCCTCTCAACAAGACAGCTTATCAAAAATATGTGCAAAAACTAGCCTCAAGTAGCCCTGGTACTATAGGCCACCTGCCTTGATACTCAATGCCAACCTTTCTTGCTTCCTTCCTTTACTTGCTAAAATATCTGAAATCCTTAGCTAAGAAATTGGGTTATGCAATAATGAAAAAGCACAAAGGAACATTTTTATTTTTATTGCCCTGATTTGGGATCAGTATTACAAAATTTCACTGCACCCATGCTATCATGGAGCATCTCCTAAGGGGCCCTAGAGATGGCCAAATGGGGGGTGGGGGTGGGGGGTAAACAGACACCTTTCATTCAGTATTGGAATTTGCATTATAAAGTTACATTATACTATACTAGAAAAGCATTTGATTTTGTCATTGCTTTTGCCTCAATAAGATTGATAAGGAAAACAGTCTGCAATTATATATTCCATATTGATCAGAACTTTCTTAGTGCAGAAACTGAGGCAGGGGCTGAAGAGTTCTAGCAGCACTGTGGGAGGTGGGGAAAGTCAGAAGATCCATGGAAGAAGGATTGAGGTGCAGAGCCACAACTTGCTGGAAGCATCCACGTACCATGATTAATGAAGGCTGCAGGCCCCAACCAGAGCTGGGCACACTGTTTCCGTGTGGAGTACATGACGCTGAAGTCATTTTCACCTGTCCTCAGGAGGCTCTCATCTGGCTCAGTCAACTCTGCAATGTAGCCCTCTAGAAGTTCCAGCTTGTCGTTCTTTCTCCTTATGGGTGAGGAGGAAAAAAACAGTCTCAGAGAACAGCAATCCCCAAAGAAGTACAGTAAGCGAAGGCAATGCATAAGGTCATGTTTGTTTAACCTGGCACAGAGGTTGGGAAGAGGGCCTTCTCAGTGGTGGTGCCACTCTGGGATACTCTGGCCAGAGAAGTTCCCCAGCGTCTGCCTGGTGTTATCTTCAGCACCAGGTAAGAGTGTTCTTGGTTTTCACAGATCTTTAAAAGCTTTTAGAACTTTAAAAATGTTGATATTGTTTGAAATTCTGAGATTTGTTTTTAAGTCCTGGCTGCTAGCATTTTTAATCCTACATTTTATATTCCTTTTGTTCTAGTTTAAATTGTATTTCAATGTTTTTATTATTTATTGATATTGTAAGACACCCAAAGAATTTCATTATTGGGTGCCATATAAATAACTGTCTGAAAGGGGGAAAAATAGCAGGACATGTGGGGAGTGGGTCACAATACCATGAACCTACCATGATTTTGTGGAGACTACCCGGGCCCCGTTGATTTCCAGAGAATACCGACTGCAACGTTTGATGACAAAACCACTCTCAGGAAGGAAAATGCGAAGATAACGAAAGATCTGGGGGAAAGATTAAAAAAACAGCCCCCCTATCAGACCAGGCCTCCCAGGTTGTCCTCCCAATGAGACAAACACAGTCATCCTGGTTCCCATTCCACTCATACCTCAGATATCTAGCCAATTCTTCTCCTTTCCAAGAAAAGTCATAATGAGCCCATGGGTTCTGGGTTGCTTGTTACACACAGCAATAAGCCACCCTGGCCAGTCCACAAGTTACGCTACTGAATGGTAATTACACAACCCCCCCAGCACATAATTGGCAGGCATGTGTGGCATAATTATTAACAAGCCACTGTGAATCAGCTGTCGATCATATGAATCTAGTCAATATCTTAGTCCCCCTTCCCACCTGCAAGAACTCAAGCTTCCCTTAAAAACACTCATGAATCCTGGTCCTGTCAGCTATGCCTAAGTTATCCCCACAGGAATAGGTCCTTTAGATTCCCAACCTTATCCGGGGTTGTGTCAATTTACTCTGGATAATTTGTCATGCAGGACTGGTCTCCATGACTAAAGGTGGGGAGGGGAAAACCACAAGTCGATTCATAATGGCCTGGCCATTTTAGAACACTGGTGAAGAATTATATGCGATAGACAGGAGCACGCCAAGGCAGGTAAGAGTCAGTGTTAGCAAAGAAGGATTAGAGTAGGGCGAGGGGGGAAAAGGAGGACATAGAAATAGTGATTTTTCAGTTGTTTCCCATCTCAGGATTTACAGTTAACTAACATGTTATAGAGATTATTGGTTAATAAGCTGTTTGCTATTCAGTTCTTCAATAATGATTTTCAAGGTTTTTTGACAGCTGTTGCCTCTGCCTCTTCTTTGGGTCTGTAATAGAATTATACTGTAATCTCTTGCGGCTTTAAACAGAAAGTCCAAAGCACAGATAGGTAAGTGAGAAGAATGAGTCAAACAGAAGAAACTGTGCGGGCAAATCCTTTTGCGAACTTCTGTCCATAGTTCTTCCAGGACC
Organism: Elgaria multicarinata webbii; assembly: GCF_023053635.1. Classification (NCBI taxonomy): domain Eukaryota; kingdom Metazoa; phylum Chordata; class Lepidosauria; order Squamata; family Anguidae; genus Elgaria; species Elgaria multicarinata. The sequence continues at coordinate 30,056,133 of NC_086181.1, read as the reverse complement.
CTATCTACTAAATCTAGTCCCTTAAATCTATTCTTCACTTCCACTGCATATTCATTAGGAATATTAATGAGCTCATATCTAACTGATCTGTGGGTCTTCCCTATTCTCTTTAGTTTGATTCTAAATTGTGCAATAAGAAGTTCATGATCTGAACTACAGTCAGCTCCAGGTCTTGTTTTTACCGTCTGTATAGATGTCCACCACCTTTGGCTGCAAAGGATGTAGTCAATCTGATTTCGGTGTCAGCCATCTGGTGAAGTCCATGTATAAAGCCGTCTTTTAGGTTGTTGGAAGAGAGTGTTTGCTATGCACAGCGAGTTGTCCTGGCAAAATTCTATCAGCCTATGTCCCGCTTCATTTTGTTCTCCTAGACCATGCTTACCTGTAATTCCAGATGTCATTTGACTACCCACCTTAGCGTTCCAGTCTCCTGTAACGAAAATAACATTTCTTTTTGGTGTATTATCCAGTACGTGCTGCAGATCCTCATAGAACTGATCTACTTCTGCTTCTTCAGCATCTGTGGTTGGGACATATATTTGGATCACTGTGATGTTAAATGGCTTACCCTGAATTCGAATTGAGATCATTCTATCATTTTTTGGATTGTATCCAAGCACTGCTTTAGCCACTTTATTATTAATTATGAAGGCTACTCCACGTCTTCTGTGATCCTCTTGTCCACAGTAGTAGATCTGGTGGTGATCTGATGTGAAGTGGCCCATTCCAGTCCATTTCAGTCAATGCTTTTAGAACGACAGATAAACTCCATTGAGGAGTGATGTGTCTTATAGGAGGAAACAGATTTTTCGCCCCTTTCAGGAATTGCTTGACTAATGGGTGAGTAAAGACGGAATGTCCTTGGATTGGAGGATGAGTGGCAGATAGAGCTGCTAGGTGGACCCGCAGTGAAGAGTTTTCGAGGCCAGAATCGACGAGGTGTTTGAGAAAGAGGAGGATGTCCTTAATGGAGGAGTTCAGAGGGTCGAATCCATGTTGTTGAGTGAAGGATACGAATCGGCGGGGTTTGGCTCGATAGGTCTTCCTAGTTGCTGGTTTTCTGGCTGACAGCAATATGTGTTGTATTTGCGGTGGGAGGTCTAGTAATGGTTGTTGATCCTCCATGCAGTTAAAAGTAACGTTTGGAGATCTGGATGGTGAATGTGACCGTTGTTCATTGTGATGAGACTCGGTGTCGAGGATAGATGGATGTAGGTTCGGTTCGACATGGATAGGAGAGGTGCAAACCAAGGTTGGCGAGGCCACCAAGGGGCTATCAGGATTGCCTTCATTGGCTCTATCCGTAGTCTGGCGATGACTCTGTTGAGGAGAGGGAAGGAGGGAAACATGTAGGCGAAGGTGTGTGCCCACTGAATCTGGAAGGCATCCCTGAGAGAGGATGTGCCTTGCCCAGCTCTGGAGCAGAACAATTGACAAGCAGTGTTGGTCTGCGATGCAAAGAGGTCTATGACCGGAGTCCCCTTCGTTGGAAGAGTTTGAGGAGGATGGTCCGGGAGAGTTCCCACTCGTGAGTTGGAGAGAATGTGCGACTGAGAGTGTCCGCAACTTGGTTGGATTTTCCCGCGATGTGGAGAGCAGTTATGGAGATGTTTTTGGGAATAGCCCAATTGAAAATATCGAGGGTTATTTTGAGAAGTGTAGGAGAACGCGTACCGCCCTGTTTGTTGAGGTATCACACGACTGAGGTGTTGTCGGATAAAATTAGGACTTGTTGGTGCTGGATGTTGGGTTCGAAAGCGAGAATCGCTTTGTGAACTGCTAGAAGTTTGAGAACGTTGATATGTAGGGCCCGCTCGTTGGTGGACCATCGGCCTTGGGTCCTGAGATGATGGGCGTGGGCGCCCCAGCCGAGGTTGGATGCATCGGTGGTGATTGTGATGGTCGGTGGAGGCTGTCGGAATGGCATGCCTTGGAGGAGGTTGTGAGGCCGAGCCCACCACAATAGGGAGGAGTGAACCTCTGGTGGAATGATAAGGTGAGTCCGACGGGGGTCAGTGGAGCCGTTGTAAGCGCAGAGAAGGTAAGCTTGAAGGGGGCGCATTCTTAAGCGTGCCCATTGTACGACATACACCGCGGAGACCATGAGGCCAAGTAGACGTTGGATGGCCCACACTGATGGAGAGGGGCAGTGACAGACGGTGTGTGTGTTGGCGATGAGAGTGCGTGCTCTTTTTTGCGGTAGATACGCTGTGGAGGTTTTTGAATCTATGTCGACTCCAATGAATGAAATGCGTTGCGCAGAAAGATTTGACTTTTCCACGTTGATACAGAGACCTAAGGAGGTAAGGAGGTCGAGAGTATACGTTGTGTCTCGAAGGATTGTAGATGAAGATGGGGCTGTGAGAAGCCAGTCGTCTAGGTAAGGAAAAATTGTGACCCCTTGGGTGCGGAGATGTGCACAAAATGGTGCCATGCACTTTGTGAATACCCTTGGGGCGGAGGAGGATCCGAAGGGAAGAACTGTAAATTGAAAAACTTCGGCGCCGATGGCAAAGCGAAGGAGTTTGTGGTGTGATGGGTGGATTGCGATATGGAAATACGCGTCCTTGAGGTCGATGGAGGTGAACCAATGGTCGTTCTGGAGGAGGGGGAGGATGCAGGCTAAGGCGGTCATTCTGAATTTTCTCGGAGCAATGTATGTGTTGCGGTCTCTGAGGTCTAGAATGGGACGCAGTCCGCCATCGGCCTTCGGTACCGCGAAATAGCGAGAAAAGTATCCTCGACTGATGTTGGTGGAAACTCGTTGGATGGCTCCTTTGCTGAGGAGGAGACGAGATTCGTCGATGAGAGGTTGCGATGGGGCAGTAACCCTTACGGTACCGAGGGGTGGGAGGTCCCGAAGTTCGAGATGATAGCCTATTCGAATGATGGTAAGGACCCATGTGTCGTTTGTGATGTTTGACCAGGCGTGATGGAAAGGTTTCAGAATGGAGCCGAAGATTGGTATTGTAAGTGGTAGTAAGTGGTTGTCAAAGACGACGCTTGGGAAACGGGTCCAATTTGGAGCGAGGTTGACGAAAGCGTGGTGAAGGTGCTTGTCGTTTCGGTTGATTGAATTGTTGTTGATAGCGATTAAATTTGTCATGGTGGTGTTGTTGTTGATGTTGTTGTTGTTGGTATCTTGGCGGAAAGGAGGTTTGCGGGCGGTACCATTTCCTTCTATAGGAGGAATGGAAGGAAGGTTGGGATATTCCCATTTTCTTTGCTGTGAGGCATGCTTTCTGGATGGTGTCCATGGCCTCATCAGTTGTTGAATTGAATAGGCCATCGCCATCGAACGGGAGGTCTTCGATTCTTGAGCGGGTTTCAGGGGTTAGGCCAGCAGCGCGAAGCCAGGCATGGCGGCGAAGGGCAATTGAGCCAATCATGGACTTGGATGCGCAGTCGGTTAGATGACAGGAGGCATTAAGTTGAAGCCGAGAGATCTTGGATGCTTCGGTATGCATCCAAGAGGTGCGAGCTCTCTGTGGTCATCATGAAAGTGGGAGGTAAGGGATGCCACCTTATCCCACAGAAAAATTTGATAGCTTGCCATAAGGGCGGTGTAGTTGGCCACTCTAATAGTGAGGGCAGCTGAGGAATAGAGTCGCCTGCCCATCATATCAAGGCGGCGAGATTCCTTATCGGAAGGTGTTGTATGAGCCTTAGTGGATCAACCCTGTGAGGATTCCACAATGACGGAATTCGGCTTGGGGTGGTTGAAAAGAAAAGAGGCATCCTTTTCTTGTACTCTGTAGAGGCTTTCAAGTCGCCTGGAAGTGGATCCCAGAGCTGCTGGTGACTTCCAAGACTGACGAGCGGTGTGGAGTAGTCTTGGAAAGAGTGGTATCGATACCGGAGGCGTGCTATCGGCGTAAGCGGAGTCAAAAATAGGATCTGAGATTTCTTCAGAGGGCTGTTGAGCATCAATGCCCAAGGATTGTGCCATGCGAAGAATTTGCTCGGTAAAGTGGTTGGTGTCATCGGAAGGAGATGCCTGCTCAGTTGTATCTACGATATCGGTAGGTGATGGGATCGATCTCGGTACCGATACGATGGAGGAGGAATCCGATCGGTAATAGTTTTCAGAAGGAGACGGTGACCTCTGTTGATCCTGTCGCTATGGTTCTATTTGTAGAGAGCATTGTAGCGACACGAATCTAGGAGGTACTGGTGGAGGTGGTGGAGAGCAAGGGGAGTGTGGAGCTCGACGTTCACAGTACGGAGGACGATGATAAACACCAGTAAAATCTTGGTCTCGACGGCGATCCGGAACGTGAGACCTCGGCATGGACCAATTGGAGTCGGAATCCCAGTCACAACACAGGGATCGTGATCTGTGGGATGGAGCTCGAATCACTAATTGAGTAGAGATGTGCTGCTCATAAGGTTGTTGAGGAATAGGGGCCGGTTGGGCCGACGGGATGGCTCTAGAAGATAGTGGTGAGTCCCGGAGCTCGCCCTCTGAAATCGACGCTGTAGGTGGCGGTACCGAGGGGATCGGAGGCGAAGTCGGTGGCGGTGCGGGCGACGTTACCGACGGCAATGGTTGTGGTTGTGGAGTCGGAGGGCAAGATGGTGGATGCGCCTCTTTCTCCCGACGAGGTTTCTTCCTTTGCTTTCCATTGTCCGTCTTGTGATCTCTTGCCCGTTTGGACAGCTTTTTTGCTGTCGTAAGGGTGCGGGATTTGTTACCTGAAGATAAAGCCCTTTGCTCCATAACAGGAGATCGCGGGAAGGCGGTCGATGTCGAGGCCTGCAGCATGGGTTCGTGAACCGTCTCAAGGGCCTTTTTCCAGAGTAGAGCTTTGAGTTGGTCAGCTCTATTGCGGCGAGATTGCCTGGATAATTTCATGCAAAATGGGCAAGTTTCGACGATATGTGACTCGCCCAGGCATAGGAGGCACAACGAGTGCCCATCTGAGAGAGGAACCTTCCCGTTGCAGGAGGGGCACCTCTTGAAAGGGCCTCTATTATAGTCAGACATAGAGAAGGGGAAACGAAAGTGAAAGAAGTAAAGAAGGCTAACACTAACACTAAATTAATATATATCTTTTTATATATATAGGAAAGAAGAGAAGAGGAGGAGGAGGAGGAGGAATATAGAGAGAAAAAACTCAGCTAAGTATTTTTCAAAGAAGAGCGAAGCTCCCAACACGCTGGTAGCAGCGCGGTCGAAAAGGAACTGAGGAGCATGGCGGGACCCCCTGGACATGCGCAGTAGGATGGTGGGCGGGGCTCCCGCCAAAAAGTCTTACTCAGCTATTGAAGTTCCCGACACTGGTTTCGCGCAGGCGCAGAAGCCATAGTGTGTGATGCACAGAGACCACGAAGAAGAAGTAGAAAAGTTGTAAGTCAATTTGGAAGGAGCTTCCCATAGAGAAGCAAGAACATGGAAGGAAGACAAAAAGCAAAACAAAACACAGCAATCCACATTCTGAATGTCCAAGTTACTAAAGAAGTTATTTTCAAGGATGCACGCTAGGATTCACACTAACCAAATTATTGAAGAAGGATGCAGGGACCCACAGACAAAGCTCCTTACTCTGCCCTAACAAGAATTATTTCAGGCAATTAAAAAACTGGTGCCCATAGACAATGAAGAAGCTAATAAAAGTTTTGGGAGAGAAGTTTATGAAGGAGTATTCAATGTTTCTCCAGGAAGGATTAAAGCCATTGTTGAGGATAAATTCAAATATGGCACTGTGTGACTTAGACTGGGTTCAGATGACACTATAACCCACAATAAGTTAAATAAGCCACAGTGCTTTATTTAACCAATCCTGGGTTATCATGCCATCTGGTGTGTGTGTGTGTTAAATCCATGATGGCTTATTTGGCCAAAATAACTCACACATTGATAACCCAGTCTGCAGTAGAGGTTATTTAACCCATCGGTGTTATCACGGTGGCTGGTGGTCACTGTGGCTTATTTTGGTCACCTACAGAGTTGCGCGGCAAAAGCAACTCAGATCACTGCACCTCGCAGGCATTCTCTCTGTAATGGAAGTAACTTACATGGGCTATTTCAGCAATGTCTATGACGGGAAACACACAGTTGTGCTTTAGTGTTATAGCACTTTAGCAAAAGAGCACAACAGCACTCCAAAGCGCACTATTGGCAATGGGAGGAAACCCAAGAAATGGGAGAAAAGGGGTGTATTTGCACCACCCCCTTTTTGGTGCACCCAGGATTTTTACTTCTTTGTGTGTAATCGCACAGGGTTTTGATGGTGCCTCCCAACTAGGAGAGGCCATGTATGAAGCTTTGTCCCAATCCTGCAAACTTCCAAGGATTTACTTGCGCCACTCCTTTTGTGCACCCAAGGCTTTCACTCCTTTGTGTGCAATTGCACGGGGGTCTGATGGTGCATTGGGTGCCTCTTGACCAGGGGAGGCAGTGTATGAAGCTTTATCCCAATCCTGCAAAGGTCCCAGCACTTTAGAACCACAACCCCATTGTCATGCTGGATTAAGCCCCTATACTTCACCCCACACTTCTCCCCTCTCATTGGGATAGTGTAGGTTAAACCAGGCTATTGCAATGTTGTCAATGGGTGAAACAGCGCCACTGCTCGGGTGAGAGGACTGCAGCATGACAGGGTATGTGGGATGATTCAGATTACACCGAGTAGTCCAATAAATTATGCACAGTAATTTATTTGTCCAATTGTGTGGGAGCTAACAGTAGCTTATTTGTTGTGCATAGTTTACTAAGGTATCATGGCTTAAAATGACATCAGAACCCGACATTAAAACAGGAAACTACGGTGCTTTGGAGCAGCTGTAGCAAAAAGCTAGAGCATAATGCTCTGTCCTTAGTAGAAGCTACACTTCTGAGTCACTGACAAGGTAAGTGTGAAGTTAGCACTGAACTGAAGTACTCAAGTGGAAATGAATGGAGAAGAACTCCAAGAGCTGGCGGGCTTGCAACAAAAGATTTGGCAGCTTGAGACAGATTGTTAAAAAAAAGTAGCAGACATGGCAACAGCAACACTAGCTTGGTAGGGAGTGGGGAAAGTTCAAGCCCCACTGATCAGTTTGACTCATATTAATCCAATTTGTCAGGGTTGTGGAGAACTGGGCCATATCCTGAGGAAACGTTGGATGTCAAAAAAAACCAGAAGTTTGCCCATAGACAGGTCAATCATTTTATGCTGCACCAGACAAAAGTCCTTATATCAGAAGCCACAGAAATAAAAAGGCACATGCACGCTGGGACAATTATCGAAAGTTCAGAAAATGCAAGTGAGAAGAAAAAAACAGGCAAATAAGCTGCTTTTTTTCTTTTAAAAGTGCTGCTCTTTTATTTGGCTGCTTGGATGTGTTTTATACTACCATGTTCAACTCACAGATGATAAAAATCTCTAAAATAAATACCCCTTTTTAAACAATAAAAGCCCCTGCCAAAGGAAGTGAGGCAGGTGGCTGCCGGGAGGAGGGCCTTCTCTGCTGTGGCACCACGGCTGTGGAATGAGCTCCCTAAGGAGGTTCGCTTGGCACCTACATTATATGCTTTTAGACGCCAGGCGAAGACCTTTTTATTCTCCCAGCATTTTAACAGTCTATAAATAATTTTGAACTTGGTGTTTTAAATTCATAATTTTGCATTGCTGCTGTTTTTATCTGGTTGAGCTTTTATATTGTATTTTATATTGTGGTTTTATACTGTTGTTTTATACTTTGAATGTTTTTAATTTTTGTGAACCATCCAGAGAGCTCCGGCTATTGGGCAGTATAGAAATGTAATAAATAAATAAATAAATATTTTGGATATACAAATCAACTAAATTTTTACAGTTTCATTCATCCTGAAAATATCACAATTTATTTGGGTGAAGGATCAGAACTGTCTTCCTTTTTTAAAAAAACAGTTTGCTTTGTGGATATTATGGGGTTAAATATATTTGGTGGGTTTCAGCCAAAAAGTCAAAAATTTAGTTAACGGTTATTGAACTCAGAATATTGATTCAGGAAGACAAAAGTTTACAGAGGGCCCAAGAAAGTAGGGTGCCTGCAGAAGAAGAGATAAAGAAGTAGGAAGGGAGATCAACAGATAAAATAATGAGATTGGCAAGATTTTAGTTGGATGTAGGAGTCATTATGTCTTTGCAGAAGGAAAAATAATACAGGTTTGCAGGAGGTTCAAGATTCAGTCAGAGGATTGATTCAGGAATAGAAACTTAGAGCAAGGTGCACAAGAAACTATCCTCCTGATTGGTTGGAGGGGAAGGAACAGGTTATTTTTCAGATATAAAGCCTGTGGTAGAAAGGCAGGAATTCTCTCTGAGAGAGAGAGAGAGAGAGAGAGAGAGAGAGAGAGAGAGAGAGAGAGAGAGAGAAGTATCCAAAAGATCAGAGAGAAAAATCACAGTGAAAAGTCCAGAGTCCCAGAGGAGGGAAAGAGCTGCTGCTATAGAAGTGGTTAAGAGAATGCTAGAACCATGACAGTGAGATACTGCTGGAAATGGACCTGGAGAAAACACACAGTCCCATTAGGTTAGCTGGATGCATTTAGCCCTGGTTATTTTATTACCATACTGCTTTGCGTGTGTTGTATGTATCTATTTAGAGACAAAAACTTTTCCCTATTAACATTTTTTCAGTAAACTTTTAAACTTGTTTGAAACTTTGTGGTCTCTCTTTGCTGGGTTAGTCACCACATATCTAACAGCCAATCCCCATACTACTTAGAAGTGGATACTTGTGACCCAGGAAGTGTTAAGATTGGTTTGGTGGAGGCAGCCAGAAGAAAAGATTTCCTCCTCGTTACAATGGGAAAGGCCACTGACAGGCAAGGGCAAAAAGGAGTGGAGGACACTATTTTGCCTGGTTTCATTTCCACAGGAGAGGGAACAGAAGAAGTTGGTTTCTCAAAGTTATATTGCAAGAGATACATGAAAAATAGAGCCTTACCTGAACAAATATGCAGAAGCCAAAATTAAACCCGAGAACAGACAGAATAAAACCAGTTAAACTAGAAAAGAACAGACATCTCAAGGTTTGTAGACAATATCAGTGTTCAGACATAATGATAAATCAGAATTGCTGAAAATTCTGGCTTAGCGTTCATAAGCAGCATGATCATGCATGCTGCCCAGACACGCAGTCTGAAGCCACAATTGAAAGTTGGCTTCCCATTTCTGGTTTGTTAGGAGAGTGACAAGGCAAAGCTCAGACATAAAAGGAAGCTTTTGCTTCACCATTAGTTTGTGGCTAATTTAACCACTCCTGCAGGCGGAAGGAGCCCACAATCCTGGCTAATTGCTGTGTCTGAGCACAGACACTGTGCATCAGTCTTGGAGACATGAAGTCAAGTATTCACAAGCCCCTCACCATAAGCATAAAGAGATACAATAATTGCAGGGGAACATTTATTACCTCTTGAGAAGACCAAGAACACCAAGCACTAAGAGCTGCTTAGGAAAGCCCAGGAACAAATCAACAGGGACTAAAGAATTGCATCTACGTATTCAGTAAGAGCAAATAGAGGAGAGAGGCTTAATTCAAAAGTAATATATATTGCTATATTTTAATTTTAAGCTGCTGTGTCAGACACATACCATTATAAGTCTGTAATAAGTGCAATATGCTAGGCCTTTTGGGATGTTGGTGAGGAGATGCTTGTGATGGACAGGGCATTGTAACGCAGATAGTCAGGAGGGTGAGTTAAAGCAGGATGACAATTGGCCAAACTAGATGTGAGACAACTGCATGTCCACTGTACATTTTTGGGACTACCACACAATGTGTGGAGGGTGGGGAATGGACTCGTTATACAAATAGGAGCATCTACAGCAGGAGACAAAACCCACCTTGCTATCTCACTAAGCCACACTTTGCTCTGTAACTCACTGCCCAGCTCACATCCAGGCCAGGCTGGGGGGAAAACTCCCTAAAACAGTAGAGCAAGGCAAGGTGAAAGTGGCAGATTTCACTCCCCTATCTTGCACACTCCTTTGTATAAAAAACATATGCTTTAACCCAGGGGAGAGTTGCCCAATACAGCCCAAAGAGGGTTGGACACTCTGCGCGGCCTCTCCCTTCCCAAACCCTGCCCTCTGGCCTGGAAGAGGAATCCTCATCTCCAATTGATCCTGCAACTTCCAGCCAAGTCCCTTCTCACTCACACTCCCAATGGAACAAGAGCAAGGCAAAAATGACTCAGTCAGCACTTGCAAGAGTCGTCTCTTGCAAGTTGCATCCAGAGAAAAGGCGAGCATAGAAATAGACTTCTCAGTTGTTTATAGTCCCAAGATTTACTGTTTGTTATTATTAACACGTTAGACAGATTATTGCTTAACTTCATACATCTGAACTAAAAATTCCTACCTAAACCCTTGGAAGTTTTGACATCTTCCCCACCCACCCACCGCTCAAACAGCCAAGAGACAGAGTTGTACGTGAGTCTTGAAGGCAGCCTCCTGTTGACGGCTCCGGTTCGCGAAGTAGTGGCAGGCCCATCCACCCTGCATCAAGGCCTGGTATGCTGCTTCTAAGTCCTTGCGCTTCCGAAAAGCTTCTACTGCCTCCCGCAAATGGTGCTTCCTTCTGATAGGTGGGAGAGGGCTGCAGGAATGAAGGAGAGAAGGATCTCCTTTGAAACATACTGTTCTCTTTACCAGCACCTCAGTTATGATGCCCTAATATCCCAAGCCCCATAACTCCTGCCTTGTGTTGAAACCTAAATTTTCTCAATCTTTAGGAGCCCATCCCTCACCTTACGTTCATCTTATGGGTCTTAAAGCTGAAGTAGGAGTCGAGAATTAGTGTTGTAGCCAGGTCATCATTCTCACACAGCTCCTTTGCAGTCACCCGAGTGGAACCCATCTTCCTTCCAGAACCATGCTGTACTCAGCCCTGCTACCTGCAGGAGAGAGGCAGGACAGTTCAAAACACACATACAGGCAAACTGAAGACCGAGTCTAAGTTCCATACTTAGATACCAAAATTCAGATTGGAGATAATGAATTATGTAGAAATACTTTGTCCATAGACACAGAAACCACAACCATCTTTGCTGAATTTGGACACCCTCGACTTCCTACATGCATACACACCAGAGTTTGTTTTCAAAACTCACACTACTAGAATTGTTCCAACATACTAAAAACTAAGCCAATAGTATAACATTCTCAATCATATTTACATACAAGTTTTCTACTATGTATCACCATCATAACTGAAATACAAACACAGCAACAAATCACTAAATTTGGTTATGGGCTGGACTAGGGAGAACAAACTGAAGTTGAATGCAAGCAAAACTGAGGCACTCGTTGTGAAGGGTCCTAATTCTGGTATTGAGGTATGACAACCAGTTCTGGGTGGGATCGCACTCCCCCTGAAGGAGGAAGTTCACAGTTTGGGGGTGCTTCTTCACCCAGCCCTGCTCCTGGTACCCCAGCTGAAAGCAACAGTGAGAAGCACCTGTGATCAGCTTCAGCTGATATGCCAATTATGCCCATTTCTGGAACATACAGACCTGGTAATGTGGTGCAGGTGCTGGTAACCTCTAGCCTTGATTTCTGTAATAATGCGCTGTACTTGGGGCTGCCTGTATATTTAGTTCAGAAACTGGTACAAAATATGGCAGCCAAGTTGGCCTCCAGGACATCCCATGGAGACCATATAACACCAGTTTTTAAATCTTTACACTCGTTGCCAACTCCTTTCCAGTCAAAATATAAAACACTGGTTCTTACCTTTAAAACCCTACATGCTCTAGGTCCAAGGTACCATAGGGAGCGCCTCCTCCCCTATGTTCTAGTCCACCACTTAAACTTCTCAGAGAGTCATGACAAATGTGTAATTGGAAGTCACACACCAGAGGACCTTTTCCTTTACCGCCCCTAAGCTATGGAATGACCTGCCAGTTGAAATGTGCCTGCTGACCTCTTTGAATGTCTTTAAGCAGGAATTAAAGACTGTTTTATTCCGACAGGCCTTCCCTTTTTAGAATCGTATTGCTGACCATTTTATATTGTTTTTATGCTGTATGGTCTTACTGTTTAAACTTTTAAAATTGTTTGTAACATTTTTATGCTACCTATATGCCGCCTAGGGTATTTTGTAGAAAGGCAGGGTATAAATTGAATAAAGAAGAAGTAGTCATTATATTATGATGGACAGATCTGTGACTAACAAATAAACTGCATTTATCATTTTTTTAAAAGTGTCTTTATAATGGATTCTTAGTTATTAGAAAACTAGAAAGACATCTGCGTGCTAGACCTTATGAAGCCACTTAGTTGGAGCTCATGCATATACTTGATCTAACCCACCATACCATGAACTCTTAAGAGATATGAAGACCTGGAAGGAAAATCTTCCCATCCTCCTAGCTTTTTTTATTTTTTCCCTATGGCTTGAAAATGTTCAGAACATTTACATCACTAGTCTGGATCCAATTCATTAGAACCAACCCCATCTCTCCACTGTCCCCTCACCTCCCAAATTCACTTTCAACACTCCTACTCAGGTATTTTGTCTCATTCCCCAACAGGCTTTATTTCTATACAGTCCCTCTTATAAACAACCCTGAATTAATATTGAACACTATAAACAAATAGAACTATACAAACCATACCACAATAAAAAGTGCCACCACAGAATCTGAAATCAGTAGGACTCACGTTTTAAGGAAGTATACAAAAAAGGTCAAAGATTACAGAATATCAATTGTACAGAACTTTCTGAGGAGAGGCCTTTCAAAGAATAGGAGCCGCTACATACTCCTAGCCAACATCTACCCCACCTCACAGAGGGAATACCCAGGTGATCTCATTGAGCCTGGCAAGAGGCCTTCTTCACTAGAGGTCCATAGACATTAGCTTGGCTTACTAACCAGTCTTGTTTTGTGATTGCTACCAACCTTCCCAATCCCACCTTGAGCTCTCAAAGGGAGAGGAAAGAAATATCCTTCATTCACACTGGGGAATGGAGGCCAGGGATGAAAAATCTCTGACTCATGGGCTGAACACAGCCCACCAAGCTGGCCCATCTGACCCACAAAGTCCTCATGCGAGGCCCCTTCCTGAAGCCCTGCCTCAAGGAAGGCAGAGGGGACAGGAGAGCAACTAAACTGCAGCCTTGAAGAGTGCTACTCAAGGAGCTCAATAGGCTTCACTCAGCCCTCCCCTTCACAGGTCAAGAAAGAGAAGGGGGAGCAAAGTTGACTTGGGACTCAGCCAGCGCCAGCCAAGTACCTTTGCCCACCACCCTATGCGGGACAACAAGCTGCAGTCAAAGCAGCTGTTCACTTGGCCAGCATTGGAGGTAGGTACCGTATTTCTTCGATTCTAAGACGCCATCAATTGTAAGATGCATACTAATTTCAGTACCACCAACAGAAAAAAAGCTTTGATTCTAAGAAATAATAAACACACCTGCAATTCTAAGATGCACCCCGTTTTTAGAGATGTTTATATGGGGGGGAAAGTGTCTTAGAATCGAAGAAATACGGTAAATTGTAAGCCTATGAGGCAGAGTCTTGCTATTTACTGTTTTACTCTGTACAGCACCATGTACATTGATGGTGCTATATAAATAAATAAATAATAATAATAATAATAATAATAATAATGGCATTGCTCCTGTTTCTTATTTTCTCCAAACTGTAACATATGGAGTAGCTCAGTGGAAGGGATGAGAGCTGCTCGGTGTCCCTCTTGCCGGATAACCAAAATTGCTGACTTTGGGTCATTTACGAATTAGACCAAAGGAGACAGGACTGGAAAATGATTACAAGTTCAATGGGCATAATGTCAAGTGTTCCCCCAATCCCCGCCCCAGGATTAACCTGGCACAGCCCAGGTTGCTTAGAATCCCTAGGTACCAATATCAAGTGCTTACATTTCCAGGCATGAAAACAGACACTGATGCCTCTGTGGAAGACATGCTTCTCCTGACACAATGTAGGAAGAAGTTAAATGTGTGAGCTTCTAAGTCACCCTCTTGCTTTCAGTTGTACATCAGGGCCTCCGGGACATGGCTCACAAAGGGAACTGAGGTCATGTCATTGATGGCCCTCTACATGTTGCTCCAGACAACACTCATGACCTACATTTAGAAATAGACTATAATCACCTCATTGCTTTGCTCAAGGATACAACTCTCTCCATTGAAGAAGCGATTCTCAGTTAAACCAATCTGAGGAAAATGTAGCCAGACCTTAACACAAGTAATTGGGACTCCTTGGTCCTAACTCTAGGTCTGCCAGCTGATTCACTCCCCCCATTTTTAAGTGATCCTACAAGGGCTGTTACATCCCAAGAACAGCTGCTGTATTCTATACCACATCCCTGAATAAAGCTCTTCTTCCATGTTGTATCATTAAGGAGGGGCCCATTTCCCCTGCAATATTTAAGACAACATGTGAGCAGACACACTACATGAGAAATATTACCCACTGTGACATCCACAGAAGCCTTACCTTCCTCCTTATTTTGGCACCATAAGTGGTTACTCCACAAGTGAAATGTCATGGGAGCCTGTTTGTCTCAGCCTTAGCACACAACTCAAACCAACCTAAAATAGCCTAAGAAATCACTAGCTGTTACCTGAGCTAACCAAGCCCCAATAACTCTTAGTATTATGGGGAAGAAGTCTGACTGAAATATCAAGTCACTACTCTACCAGCTCCCAATCTCTGCCTACACAACTCTGTAAAACAGGGATGAGGAACCTCTGACACTGACACACACACCCCGGGTGCAGCCCCTTTGAGTTCCCCATCAGGGCAGCAAACTTCTTGGTACTGTTATCTCGCATAAGAAATAAGAGAGTATTTAAAGGTAATTAACAATTCAATACGCTGTAGTACAGAGCTACTGCATGGAACTGAGGCTCACAAACTATCTTAAATTTGTTACAATGGTTTAGATTTACTCAGTCACTGCTAACAAATATACACATTCAAAAAAAGGAAGGCAGTAGTATGAATAATCTAATGTTACAAAGTGCCCAAAGCACACTACTTTGTTGTTGTTTATTCGTTCAGTCGCTTCCGACTCTTTGTGACTTCATAGAATATTATCCATCCATCTTGCCCTTGGTCGGCCCCTCTTCCTTTTGCTTTCCACTTTTCCTAGCATCAGCATCTTCTCCAGGATATCCTGTCTTCTCATTATCTGGCCAAAGTACTTCAGTTTTGCCTTTAATACCATTCCCTCAAGTGAGCACACGATATATAGAGAGATAGATGGTGATCATTGACCTTATTTACAAATATACCTGATGCATCACCTGCACAGTCATAGATGGCAACCTATTGCCTAATGAAACTGTGCATACAATTTACTCATGAGACAATAATCTTTTTACAATAAATACTTTTTGATACACAATAAATAAATAAATACATACATACATATACCACAGTCACAGTTTTTAGATACAGTCAAGTGCTGGTAATGACATCAATGTAGTACTGTTTCAATTATATTTATAGTACAAAATTGTGTTTATTATTTTCTTGATTCTTATCAGCATTATGAACTTGACAGGTCTCCGGTTTTATTATCCTGTTTACGCATTAGCTTGACGGAAAAAATGCAACAAGCGACGAGTCAGCTGAACCCCGGTAATTATTGTGGGGTAGACCCTCCAAAAATTATTGTGGGATCGAAGCCTCCAAAATAAAAAACAGCCAGTCTCAAGCTCATAGACCTGTCAAGTTCATAACGCTGACAAGAATCAAGAAAATAATAAACACAATTTTGTACTATAAATATAGTTGAAACAGTACTACATTGATGTCATTACCAGCACTTGACTGTATCTAAAAACTGTGATTGTGGTATATGTATATTGTGTATCAGAAAGTATTTATTGTAAAAAGATGATTGTCTCATGAGTAAATTGTATGCACAGTTTCATTAGGTAATAGGTTAACAAATATACACAGTCATGAAATTGACTAGAACAAAAGGCTGCAGGTTGCCAAGATCTGCTTAGACCGGTTTCAGACATTCATGTAGGAAGCAGCACACATGCAAATCATAGCCATCTACCAGAATAGGGAGAGACTTTTCCTCTCCTTGTGAGGATATCTATATTCAAAGAGGAAACTGCTTTGAATCTAATTTTCCTTTCCTGAAAAATAATGTACCTCCACAGCAAGTACTATAATGTTCAAAGCTAACGTTTGCCTACAACTTCCAGTGGAAAAGCCACAATAGTCTGTTGCAGAAAAATAACATCTTATGGCATCTTACAGCCTAATAAATTTATTATGGCATTAGCTTTTTTGGATACCCCCCAGGTTCATCAAAAATGTCAACAAATATTTAGGCCATAACAAATTTCTTAAGTCTTCAAGGTCCACAGCTCTGCAAAACACTCTTTGGGGGTGGGGAACGTCCTTTACAGACTGATAAGTTTGCAACAGAAGTCTATTTACATGCAAATTCCTGCTCAACACATGTGGGCTAGAATTCCTTGGCTTTTGTTTTACAGAAAGTCAAAATAGGCTAGCACAAATTCTCAATTTGTTTCACACTTCCTTCCTGTCCCATTTCCAAGTACTGCCACAGAAAGAAAGTTAGATTTCCTAAGACATTGTTTTAGGCAGCTTGCCAATTCAGGATGGCAGTGTCATTTCAATTACATTCTTATGTGATTCTTTATATCAGTGGGTAAGGGAACAGATATCAGTGTCTGGTTACCCTCACCTATTGGATGATTTTGTTGGTCAATTATTTGCAGTTGTGTTCAGGCAAAGATACTCTCAAGATATCTGTCCTGTAAGTTCCAATGAATTATTTTGTTTATAAAATAAACAAGATATGCTATAATAGTTCTAAAGCAAGTTGTGTTGTCAAACTCCAAACTGAGAAGACCTGAATTCAAATCCCAGTTCTGCCTTTAAGTTCACTAGATGAGCTTGGGCAAGTCAAAAACTTCCTGTTAGAGCAGTACGACAATGGAATCAGTTACCTAGGGAGGTTGTGGGCTCTCTCTAGGGAGGTTGTGGGCAGCTGGACAACCATCTGTCAGGGATGCTTTAGGGTGGATTCCTGCATTGAGCAGGGAGTTGGACTCGATGGGCTTGTAGGTCCCTTCCAACTCTGCTATTCTATGATTCTATGATCATAAGTCCAACCTATTTTATAAGGTGCTGTAAGAAAACAAAATATAATTCGATATGCACCCCTTGAACCCATCAGAGGAAGAATTAAGAATCTTGTACATGCCAACGGGCTCTATAAGTAATAAGCAGCAATGATTAATAATTATGGGTGCAATCCTATGGCGATTCCTGTAAGCGTCCAAACTCCAAGGCTTACGGGAAACCTATCACAGTAGGAGGAGCAGCAGAGACAATCTTCACCTCCACCTTCTCCTGCTCTGCATTTTGGCTAAATGGGCTTTTTTGCTCGTCTAACTGGGGTGCATCAGAGTGCAAGGGAAGAAGGCTGGGAAGGCCTGAGGATATAGCTTCCCCAGTCACCTCCCTGCCCACCAGCAAGCTCCCTTTACAACCTCTGAGAGGCAGCTGGCAGTTCTTCCTGCACTAGCTGCAAAGAGGAGGGGGAAGGAGCGGGCATTCCTTCATCCGCAGCACCATCTGTGTCCTCATATTCAGGAATCCAAATTATTCTATGCCCTCCCCTAGACTGTCTAGGAGCCACAGAATCACTCAAGGTCTGAATATGTGTAGTAGGTGCCTTGCACAGGGTTCTCTGTCATCCTTCAAACAGCGCCCCCATGATATAGCACCCCCCCCCCCATTACCAATATACCAACATCCCCTGTTCTTCTCCCACATTTCGCCTTGCTTTCATTCTCAATCTTTTAGGGGCAAGACTGCAGACCAAAACAGATGCAACAGCAGCCACTTACTCATGTAACTGTGTGACATATAGTTAAGTGCACTAACTACGCTAGTCAATTAATTTGTGGAGTTACATGACAACACTTCACCCATTCAGGTCATTAACCCTGGCTTGCCAGTAGAGTGCCATGAATGGCAGTTTCACACAGAGTGGCATGTTGTGGGTGATACTTACATGGGCAAGCGCTTCATTGGTGCCATCGTGTATTCAGGTCCTGACTAGAGACTAATGACTAGCAAATAGGGAGCTGTCTTATACCAGGATAGACTTTGACCTGGTTCACACGACATGCGTGCCTTATTCAATCCATGGGTTTGCATATCCAACATCCACTTGGGGGTTGTCATGTCGTGCGAACTCAGCGAATGTGGGTTATCTGAGGGTTACTCAACCCTCACATAACCCACTCTCAGGTTCGCATGACATAACAACCCCCAAGCCAGGGTGGTGGTGGTTAGATATGTAAAATGGCAGTCACATGTGCCACAGCCTCACCATGGATTAAATAACTCATGGTGGGCTATCATGTCATGTAGACTTCCTGTATTGTTGAGTACTTAGCCCAGTATTTACTCTTATTGGCAACAGCCCCCAGGGTCTCAGGCAGGGAGTCTCTCATCAATGCACTAGATAAGATGCTTTAAACTGGAGTTGTCATGCAAAGCAATTACTTTACCAAAGTGCTATGGAAGGAAGAAAAGTGCAGGGGGGGGGGCGCTAGTGGTGTTAGAGACTGTCTAGGGAAAGAGGGAGATACATTTAGACTATTTCTATACCACTTTCTCTCAACGTGGTTGTGTGAGAAAGAAAGAATGAAATGCCCAACGTGCCCACACAATGCTGAAAATGAAAGGGGGGCAATGTGAAAGAGGATCCTTCAATGAAGGGGCACAAATTTAGGATGAAAGACGAAGTGCGGGGAAAGAAAGGGGGTGTTTCTTTGGTGTTTCATGGGACAAAGAATTATGATCGAGAATGGAAAGGAAAGGGGGTGTCTCTGGTGCTTTTGAGAGGGACACTTTCCGCGGGGGAGATACCGGGATTGAGGAGGAAGGGAACTATGGGGAGGGAACGGGGGTGGGGGGTGTCTCTTTGGTGTTTGAGGGAGGAGCTGCGTCCAGATGCGGAGTGCTGGAGACTGACTGGAATGAGGCTCAAGCCCCTTTTCCCCCCAGTCTCTCCCCTCACATAGCCCCTTCTCCTTCAATACACGTCGACGAGACCCCTCCATCCCCCCCTCACAGACACTCCCATTTCCCTCCTCTCACCTCACAGCCCCCCGCGAGCGCACAGCCCTCGTCACTCAACCACCCCCACCACCACTCCCGCGCGCGCGCCACCTCCTTCTCTCCCCCACCCACGCGCCGGCCCTCCCCAACGGACTTTTCCTTCCAACCGCCACTTTCCCTCCACGTTCTCTTTCTTCCACATACCTGCCTGCTCGAGCGCTCTGTTTCTTACTCGGCGCTCTTACTGCACCCGCCTCGCACCACGCGCCCGCCCTGCTCCCCGCGCTATTTGCCCCTTTGAAAGCCTGTCACTTCCCGGCCCCGTTCGCGCGACGCGCCGTTGGGCACGAGCACCCATCAATCACAGGCAGTCCCGCCCTCTCCCCGTTGTGCCTCCATTGTGCCCCTGAAGCGAAGACGGCCCCCCTCCCGCCCGGTATGCTCAGGATTGATTGGGTCGGAGGGAGATGCCGCTCAAAACTTGTCCCAGTTTGCTATTGGATAGGATAGGCGGTTCTCGCTAATAATCCTTCCCTCCCTCACGTTAGATAGAGACGAGTCTCAGCCTATTCGATAAAGCTGTTGCCTGTTAATATTACTCCCGCCTTCAAGAGTCGAATGAGGACGCGGCCCGGCTCCTCAGCTCCCGATTGGAAGAAGTTGTTGTCTATCAAATTTCGTGCGTTCCTCCTTCAGTCGCGCCCTTTTAGGAGAATCTCTGACCCTCCCAACTCTATGCATGCTAGGCCCCCACATACATTCTGTCCCTCCTATTGGATATTTGGATGTCAAACTACAGTTACTGTCCATTCTGTGAAGCCCCACCCTGCTCGTCCTCACTGGCCAAATAAGACGCTCATCAATGCTTAAAACGAGCCTCCCGTACCCATTGGACCATCCATTGCTCCCGGCAGCCAGCCTCCACTTCCTCAGTTCCTATTGGATATTTGCCACTCTTGCTACCCATTGGCAAAGAATCGTGCCCGTCGAGGTTTTATTCGCCTCAGTAGCAATTGGGGAGGGGTAAACATTGACAGCTCCTCATTTCTTACTGGGTCATTTACACTGTCTGTTATTATTGATCCCGCCATTTTGAAATTTCCCGCCAGAAAGCTGCCACTTCCTATTGGTCTACCTAATCGGTTGGGTTTTTTTCTCTTTCACTAGGCCAATCGTACTGGTCAAATTGGCTGTCACTCAAGAAACTCCCGTCCCTCATGATTTACTCTGGTCTATGAAGTTCCGCCTGCTGACGGAAATAAGCTTCATAGAGATAGAAATAATAAGAATCTCACACACGCTGTGCTTAGAAACAGTTTCAGGCTTCGATATAACTTTCTCCCCCTTCTCCCTCAGGGCGGAAGTGAGAGCTGCGCTAGAGAAATCAATTGGGAAATCCTGGATTTCAACACAGCTGTGCTTTGCCACCAGCGTGTCGTCGTCGTCGTCCCCCCCCCCAAGAGACAGGAGTTCTTGCCCTTTCCAACTCACGTCGTAGTTCACGTGGAATCATATGTATCATACAGCCCTGATACAAATAGGCCGCCTTGAGGCCCAGCATTGGGCAAAAGGCGGGATACAAATAAATATAATAATAATAACAGTGTGTGCAGTTCTGAGCACCGCACCTAAAAAAGGATATTATAGAATTGGAAAAAAGATCTACTAAAATAATGAAGGGGTTGGAGCAACTCCCCTATGAGGAAAAAATACGAGATCTGGGACTGTTTAGCATAGAGAAAAGGCAAATAGGGGGAGACATAATATAGGGTGACTATATTTATTTATTTATGCTATTATTATTATTATTATTATTATTATTATTATTATTATTATAATAATATTTATTTGTATCATGCCTTTTGCCCAATGCTGGGCCTCAAGGCGGCCTTACAAAGTTTAAAACATACATTGTGGGGGGGGGGAACCATAAACATTTAAAATACACAACAAAATTATAAGACATTAACATAGATGGAGGGCCAGATTATTCTCCAAAGGCCTGCTGGAACAAAAAAGTTTTAGCCTGCTTCCGAAAGCCCATCAGAGAGGGAGCCAGCCTAGCTTCCTAGCTCTTTATGCCAACATTCAGCCAAAAAAGGCTCTCACGGCGGCTTACAAAAGTATTTCTTGACAGACCCTGCCCACAGGCTTACAACCTAAAAGACATGACAAAAGGAAAGGGGATTGGGAGAGAGGAGGAGTGGGGAAAGGAAAGCAAATTCAGGCACTACAATCTTAGTTGCAAAGTACAGCAGTGACAGTTGGTAGCAGGAGGGTGGGAGCTCTCAGCTGGAGCTGGACCCAGGATGATGGAGGTGCCTGGCTGCTGCTTCCTCACTCACTCCATATGAAAAGGAGGACAGGGCTCCTGTATCTTTAACAGTTGTATTGAAAAGGGAATGTCAGCAGGTGTCATTTGTATATATGGGGAACTTGGTGAAATTCCCTCTTCATCACAGCGGTTAAAGCTGCAGGTGCCCTGCCCTCTTTTAAATCTGATCACTCTAGTATAGCTCCTGCAGCTTTAACTGTTGTAATGAAGAGGAAATTTCCCCATATATACAAATGACACCTGCTGAAATTCCCTTTTCTATGCAACTGTTAAAGATACAGGAGCCCTGTCCTCCTTTTCATATGGTCACCCTACTTTGGGCCAGTCACAGGCTCTCAGCCCAACCTCCCTCACAAGGTTGTTGTTGTGAGGATAAAACAGAAAGGAGGAGGAGGATTATGTACACTGCCTTGGGCTCCTTGGAGGAAAAAAAGGCAGTTTATAAATGCAATAAATAAATAGATAGGGAGACATTTTTCTCCCTCTGGCACAATACTAGAAGGGGGGAGGGGTCATCACAAGAAGCTAATTGCTGGGAGATTCAGGACAGATAAATGCCCATCAATTTGGATGGTGTTATTTATTTATTGCATTTCTATACCGCCCAATACTAGGAATCTCCACAGACTGCATCACAGCAGATCAGTTATGTTAGTCAGACTACAAAAAACAAAACAAAAAACACGATTCTGCTTCAGGAGCACCCTAGGAAGCATCTTACCTTTTGAACAAATCTATGTGTCCCCACACCAGCAAATGCATCACCAGGTGGCAGTGATGATGGCCAGTATAATCTGACCTTTTCACTCTGGGACTAAAAGAACAAAAGCACATTTATTAGTCTGCAATTTTGGATGTAGCATGAATACATCACCACAGAAATGCTAAAAATAATTCTCTATGGCAGGCACGACATGGCACTCCAGCCTGTAAGTTAAAAATGCAAAGCCTTAAACATAATGGCTGCACTGACCACAGACAGCAATTGTCTCCTATTTTAATGGAAGTTTTTTTGGGGTGGGGTGGGGGAATTAATAAAGCAGAAAAAATTACAATGTAAGGAACTTAACAAACTGATTTAAGTTCATTGTGTTCATTAAACCATCATGATTCTAGAATTTACTCACTTATAGTGTTCCGCATAATATAACTAAATATTTATAATTATAAATAAATATATATTCGCTTGGCACCTACATTATATGCTTTTAGACGCCAGGTGAAGACCTTTTTATTCTCCCAGCATTTTAACGATCTATAAATAAATTTTAACTTGGTGTTTTAATTTGTAATTTTGCATTGCTGCTGTTTTTATCTGGTTGAGCTTTTATATTGTATTTTATATTATGGTTTTATACTGTTGTTTTATACTTTGAATGGTTTTAATTTTTGTGAACCGCCCAGAGAGCTCCGGCTATTGGGCGGTATCGAAATGTAATAAATAAATAAAATAAAATAGCTGAAGCTCTCTGGGCGGTTTACAAAATTAAGACTATTCAAAGTATAAAATAACAGTATAAAACCATAATATAAAATACAATATAAAAGCACAACCAAAATAAAAATAGCAGCAATGCAAAAATACAAATTTAAAACAGCAAAGTTAAAATTAATTTATAGGCTGTTAAAATACTGGGAGAATAAAAAGGTCTTCCTGGCATCTAAAACAATATAATGTAGGTGCCAAGCGAACCTCCTTAGGGAGCTCATTCCACAGCCAGAGTGCCACAGCAGGGAAGGCCCTCCTCCTGGTAGCCACCTGCCTCACTTCCTTAATTTAAAAGGGGATTATACAAATTAATGGAGGCTAAGTTTATCAATGGCTGTTACTCCCAATGGCTATATGCTACCTCTAGTGTCAGAGGCAGTACACCACTTGCTGAGGAACATGGGCGAGAGGAAGTTGTTGCACTCGTCTTGCTTGTAGGTTTCCTGGGGGCAGATAGTTTATTTTATTTATTTATTTATTACATATTTATACTGCCCAACAACCAAGGCTCTCTGGGCAGTTCACAATTAAAACAGTTAAAACCACAATATACAAAGTCAGAATTCATTATTATTATTATTATTATTATTATTATTATTATTATTATTATTATTTATGTGTCGTGTAAAACCAGGAAAAGTTATAATCCAGGTAAGGCTTGTCTAAAAAGATGTGTTTTCAGGAGGCGTTTGAAAGATGTTATATTTTCCGCCTCCCGATCCGCACGAGGGAGGGTTTGCCAGAGGGTGGGTGCCGCTACAGAGAAGGCCTGCTATTGAGGTTCTTCGTGACGGAATTCTGTTCATCTTGGAATGAGGAGCAGGACCTCCTCTGATGATCATAAATGTCATCTGGGCATGTATAAGGGAAGGCAGTCTGCTAGGTAACCTGGTGGTCCCAAGTTATTTAGGATGGACCTTGGTCTAGGGTGACCATATTTGGGAAACCAAAAAAGAGGACACCTAGTGTGTGTGTGGGGAAGCAGCTTTCTGAGTCCTGCAGAAAGTACGTTATTCCTCCGCCACCTTAAAGAACCCGATTGGAGTGGAGGAGGGGAAAGGATTTCATTCTGCACCACCACCATCCACTCCAATTGGGGCCTTTTCTATAATGTCCACGAATGACCCACTTTCCCCTTTAAGACCTCAATTGGAGCTCAGGGTGGGGGAATGATGTGCCTCAAGAAAGCATGTCATTCCCTCCTGCCATGCTAATGGCAGCCTTAAAGGGGAAGGTGTGTCATTCCAGGACATTATTGAAAATTATAGAAAATCCCCCCTGACACCATGGAAAGAACAAAAACCAGGACAAATCCGGGAAAATCCTGACAGTTGGTCACCCTACCTTGGTCTGATCCAGCATGGCTCTTCTTATGTTCTTAATATGGGTCTTTCCCTTTTGCAGAGGTAAAATAGTTGAGTAATGAAACACGGGTATACAAGCCTGGATGTGAAATAATGCAATATTTTCTTCCTTCAACAGTGCATCATCCATCCATCATTTTCTTAGTAATTCCAAAATCCATATTAGAGTAATACCTATAGAAAGGTCAAAGAGTGTGCAAGCTTTTGAGTTCTCCAGAACCCTCCCTCTGGCTAAATGGTGAACAAACAATCTGGCCATTGTTGAAGTCCCAGAACCAGCTTGCATGCTATTTTGTGAGCTTTTGGTTGGCCTACTCAAGGCATTGCCCTAATATATGGATTTTTAAAATATTTTTTTATGGCTGAGGCAGCAAGCTTTGCCTTTTGTGTTACCAAAGAAATGTACACCTCATTCTCCTCTCCCAATGCCACTTAATGAATAATTTCATTAAAAATAAACCTGCAATCTTCCCTTTTGTCTGTTAAATGTGCTGGAAACAGCAATCAGCATCCTGCTGTTTAGCAATAGAGATTGTCCTCTATGGTGTCTCTCCAGTATTAATTGCCCCTTTTCTCCAACAAATTTAGATTCTTCAAAGTTGGCTAGCCCAGTTTTCCCTGGCCTGCGGCTAATTTCAAACCTGACTTTCTTTCTCCTTGTATTACCTTGTGACTTAACAAATTTATTATAGCCTCAGCTTTTGTGGACTGTAGTTGGCTTCATCAGAAGTGGGCAGTGTCCATAAAAGCTTATGTCACAATAAATTTGTTAAGTCTTTAAGGTGCCACAAGACTCTTTGTTGTTGTTCATGCAACAGATCAACCCAGCTACTCCTCTCAAAATTGTCTTAATATAATGTTTAACATTAAGGGTTTTTACTAATCATGCATTTATTAATTGATTGATTTGGTTTGATTTGTACCCCACCAAGAAAATAGTACTCAAGGCGACTTATCTTCATATGAACTAAAAACATCTTTAAAATTTAAAAAAACTTGATTGAAACAATAATAAAACAAATAGATTAAAATACAATTCAGAACTAAATATAGTGAGCTTGTTAACCAGCTCACCACTGCAAGGATGCCTGAGTTATCACGCAGCAACTGTTTGCTGAATGTCCACTGTTAATAACACTGTCTGTACTTTTTACATTTTAGGGGTTTTGCATTGTAGACATTCTGCCTCATTCACGGAATTTTACAAAGTTGAGGAGGAATGTCCAGACATTCGGATCTACACTACTGCTTTAAAGTTTTGAAAACGGTATATGCAGTGTGTCCTCCTGGGCCCCAACAGTTGTCAAAACTGTTATAAAGCGCTTTAAAGCAGTAGTGTAGATCCAGCCATTGTTGTCTTCCCTCCTGTGTTTTCTCTCTGTCTTTTTCTTTAACACAGAAAATTGTTAAGGAAACAAAGTGGAATGAATTTGACCTCACTGTTTACAATCCGGGATTGTAAACAGTGAGGTCAAATCCATTCCACTTTGTTTCCTTAACAATTTTCTGTGTTAAAGAAAAAGACAGAGAGAAATATACACACACACATTTATTTAACCCACAGTAGGTTGCAGCATGTGTCAGCCACCCTTTTGAATCTTCATAGAATCATAGAATCATAAAATAGCAGAGTTGGAAGGGGCCTACAAGGCCATCGAGTCCAACCCCCTGCTCAATGCAGGAATTCACCCTAAAGCATCCCTGACAGATGGTTGTCCAGCTGCCTCTTGAAGGCCTCTAGTGTGGGAGAGCCCACGACCTCCCTAGGTATTCAATCTGAAGCAGGTGGTCACGGTAGCTTACTGCAGCAGACGTAGCCGGCAAGGGTGGCTTATGCGAGGGTTCAACAATCCTCAGGCAACCCTAAGACATGCATAAGATGTCATGCGTAAAACATCATGCACACGGCCCATTGTGTGGTGTGTGTATGAAGCAGCATTCCACAACCTGATGCTCTCCAGATGTGTTGTATTACTGATCCCTTTGGAATCATCCCCATCTGCTGGCTGGGGATGATGGGGGTTGGAGTACAACACATATGGAGGATCCCAGGTTGTCGAAGGCCAAAAGAACAAAGGAAGCCACCGTTGTGGCAACGGACAGAAGAAAGCTGAGGCACAAACACCTTCAGCTCTCAGTGCTCTCCCTCCTTTGGAAGGAAGCCAAGCCTTGCCACTGCTGCATCTTGGCACCTCTCCCCCTTCAGAAGATGAGGATCAAAGGAAAAACCTATGGGGGGAGGAGGGGAGGGGGGGAGGATGCGTAACACTCCATGCTCAGCCTGTATCTTCGAGAGAAAGAATTCCTGCCTCTGCCTGGCGCCACTGAGTGGACATTGGAGAGAACAGCAGCTGGTGACGACATTTCCTTTGGCAAAGAGTCAACCAGCAAGAGTGGGCAACCCCACCCACCTCATAACAAAGATCTTCAAAGGCCTCCGCTGGAGATCTGAAGCATTTTGCCTGAGCCCCCCTTGTCTCAAGGCTCATGTGTAGACCCAAAGACAAGAGGTAGCCACAAGCAGGCTCAGAACCTTCCTCTTTCCCCCAGAGTCATAGGAGGGTAACCAAGTTCTCTTGGAAATATCACTCCCAGCTGGTGAAGAGCCCGTGAGAGCTTTCTCCCCCACTGGTCCAGGCTGGCCTGTTTCTGGCGCTGACTCCTCTACTTCAGAGTCTGACTCTGATTGATCACCTGAAACACCTTCTTCCAACCCCAGGGGAGCAGGGCTAGACATGACAGATGGGATACTAGCGGGAGGATTGAGAGAGGAGAGAAAGTGGGGGATGAGTGAGTCAATTTAGCGTGGACTAATAGACAACTCAGTGCTAATCCTAATCCACACGACAATTGATTATTATCATGTTGTGTGAGGAGTACCCCCTAGATAAACTGTTAAGTTGATTATTACCCCACAGTTGACGATCATGTTGTCTGAACGCTGCCACAATGTTCAACATTTGGGGCCTCCCTCCGAGTGCCACCTCCAAGGGAGACTCAGAAGGTGGCAACAAGAGAAGGTGTCCCCCCCCCCATTGTGAAATGAGCGCCCCACTGAGGCCTGCCTGGTGCCAACTCCCAGGCCTTTAATGGTATATGATGAGGCAATCTATGTCTACTGTTTTCGAACAGGTCTATTAAGAAAACCATTGTTAATTTAAATTATTTTTAGCTGTTTGCATTGTTTTAACTTTTTGTATGTTAAAAATGTTAGACAGTTTTTATTATGTTGTATTTTGCATTTTTATGAATTGTAAATTGCCCAGAGACTTTCAGCTATGGGGTGATATAGAAATGAAATAGTAGTAGGAGTAGTAATAAAAAACAACAACACAAAAAAATGTAAAACACAGATACAAAACAGCAGAACCAAAAATTACAGAATAAAAGCATCACTCAGCCTAACACACCATTTTACAAGCCAAAGATCTGCTTGAACAGAAACGTCTTTGCCTGCTGGGGTGAGGACAGCGGAGAGAGACCCAATCTAACCCCCTTCGGCAGGGAATTCCACAGCCAGGAGCAGCCACCAAGAAGGCATGTGTCAACACGCATAGGATTGCACTGCGAATACAGTGTGACTCTCTTCTAAGTAAATATATACAGGATTGCACTGTAAAGTACTCTTGGAGGGGAAGGGGGCAGCTTTTATGAGTCCAGTAAACTAGGGTGAACTAATTTTGACCTTTTAAGCAATTGCTCCCAGTTCTCAAAATCTGAACCTGGCTGCAATCTAAGATATTGCAAATGCAGTCCCTACAGTATTCTTATTTTCCTTGCAAAAAATAAACACGGAAAACAAGTAAGTGCTGCAGCTTTGGTATTCCTGTAGTTCTAGGCTACATCATTCCCATGTTTTTAGGAGCCACATGCTTTTAGTTACCTGCATTTGAAGCCAAATAATGTTTGCATTACCTCTGTCCTCTGTAATTTCGATCAAGTACCTTTGATTATGGATGGTTTGGAATCGAAGTGTCTGTATTGGGGCTTCCTGTCCAAAAGCAGCAAAGCTGTGCAGCACCTGAGTCAACCTTCTTGGATTTGCTAACTTTCCAAAAGCGCTAAAAGAGGTGTGTACCTGCATGGACAAAAAGAAAAAGCTGAGAGGCCTCTCACTCTGGCTTACCTGGAAAAGGAGCTTTCATTTGAGTGGAAAAAGCTGCAGTCTTCCCCAACCCGGTGCCCTCCAGATTCATGACTGCTGGCCATGTTAGATGTGGTGATGGGAGTTGAATTCCAAAGAATCTGGAGGGCACTGAGTTAAAGGAGGCTGTAATACAGCCTTCCTCGCCCCAGGTTGAGGAAGGCTGCTGTAATAGGACGGCAAAGGGAAAGAAAAGGAGCATTTGAGGCATGATGGAGGAGGTGATTTATGTAGGAAGAATGACATGGAATTGATTTGATAGCCCCCCTGGGTGTTTCTCAACTGAAGCAGCATATAAATGCACTACAATAAATAAAGGGGGCTTCTGCAATCCTACATCCATTTATCAGGGCCTAAGCCCCATTGAATTCAATAGGATGTGCCTCCTAGATTGCCTTGTAAATAGATTTGGGGCAGCCAAGTGTGTGACTTACTCTCTATATGCAATGATTCTTTGCAGCATTGGTTTTAAAGGCAAGTAAACATCAAGGCCAGATGCTTAGATTTTGAATAATGAGTTGCCGGGTTATCAAAGTTATGAATGAGAAAGGTAAGGTGATTAGTATTGAGCTTTAAATACCTGCACAAAAAGCCATACAGCTCCATACCCACTCTTGATTGCCTTTCCTGTGGTCAAAATTAACTTGCTCCTAAGATATGGGAATGGGACAGTATATCATATCAAAATACTGAGCTTATACTGCTAAAGTTACTTATTCTCATTACAAACAAACAAACAAAACTCCCAGCAAAATAACATCATCATGATGCAGTCTCCAAAAGTATCTTCACCTCCGGGCAGGGACAGATTTCATTCCTGCACTGAAACTCCTTGCTGAAAAGGTACAACAAGCCAGTTTTGCCCTGGGGCAGGTTTGCTGGATTCTCAGGGGAGGCCTGACATTTAAAGAATTTTTATGGGAGTGGGGGTGTTTCCAAAGCCCAGGCCCCAACACTTGCATAAAGGCAGCCTTTATTCCCACCCTCCTCTTTATGCTTGTTGTAGGGGGGCAGAAACTGGTCTCCTGTTTACAATGACACTTGCCATGGCTGAGTGACAAGGCTTTCCCAGCACTGAGCATCAGATCAGAAGGTGGCCAGGTGTCCTACGTTACAGAGGGAAGTCCTCTATTTTGGAGAGTTGGCAGAGCGCAGTCCTCTGTTTGACTGGCTGCCCGGTCCCGGTGTGATTTAAGGTTGTTGAACCAGAAGACAGGTGAGCGGCAGGAACCTTGAAGTTGCTCATGACCTGGAAAGCAGCCAGAGCAGCCACCCAGCTCATCTGGACACAGTCGTCTTCAGTATGGTGAGATGTCAAGTATTTCTGTTTCAGTAACAGTGTGCCAGTGTGGTGTAGTGGCTAAAGTGTTGGAGTCGGGAGACCTGGGTTCTAGTCCCCCACTTGGCCATGGAAACCCACTGGAGGAAAAACAGCGGGATAGAAATGTAATAAATAAATAATAAATAAATAAATAACAGCTATTATTTCTAAACGTGCACCACTATATTTAATTTTGCATGTGCATATGTTATGTTAAAATGTCTTTTGTCCCTTTTTAAGTAATGCCATCTCCTCTTTTAGTAATGCATACATGGTCACCCTAGGAAATTTCCTCCCTCTACCCTCCCCCCTCTATCTCCCAAGAGAAGTGGGGAGGGGAGGCTTTTCCAGCCGCTGCTTGGCATTGGGCGGTGGAGGGGGGGTCCGTGCCCTTTTGCTGAGCAGTAACTGAAGCCAAAATGCTGCCCAAATACCATTCCTGTAGGAAAAGCCATTGGAGATTATTTTGCTGCTGGTCGAAGCACTCAACCATCAGGGGAGGGGGAATGCTGCTGGGGACCCTAATATTCATCTTGGCCAGCCAAAGATGGTGGCCCCCTGCCTGTTTGGGTGTTCTATCTCATAAACAGGTTGACCCCAACTTATCTTTGTAACAGAAACCTTTTGTATTCAGCCTTGCAGTATGTTCCTTACCACACTGTGTTGTGCTCTTTACTGCCCCCTCTGGTGGCCTGAGAGAATGCACCCTTGACCATTTCTAAATATTACATCCCCCTCTTTTTAAACATCCTGCCCCTTATTTCAACTGACTCTCTGCATGCTGGTACATAATCCTTCCAAACCTTTGGCTTTCATCATTGACCATATCTTAGGGTGACCCTATGGAAAGGAGGACAGGGCTCCTGCATCTTTAACAGTTGTGTAGAAAAGGGAATTTCAGCAGGTATCCTTTGTAAGGGTGCAGCACCTGGTGAAATTCCCTCTTTGTCACAACAATTAAAGCTGCAAGAGCCCTGCCCTCTTTTGTAGAGTGACCAGATACAAAAGAAGGCAGGGCAGATCCATCTGGGGGGACGGGCAAATGCCCCAGGCTTCCCACACACATAGAGGGAGCCTTGGTCCTAACAAAGGTATTGCCAGACTGTTGATGGTGGGGGTGGGAGGGAAGGGGATCCAGCAGTGAACATTCTGCCCCCAGGCCTCTGTGGACCTTTACAAAGGTCATGCCCATCGGTCATGAAATGGGTAGCCCTACCTGCCTACCTTGGGCAGGAACGTGCCGACACAGTGGCTCCAAAGACATTCCTGAAGTCAGGGAGCCTCCCACAGAGGCAATTATCTCTCACCAGAAGGAAATTGCAGGTTACGCTGCATGATGGTACCATCCTAGCAAGAGGCTAACATTTGCATTTTAACATAACAGGTTGATTTTAAACACAGTCCCTTATATGATGAACAACAACCTGACCCTATGAAAAGGAGTACAGGGCTCCTGTATCATAGAAAAGGGGAATTTCAGCAGAACCTGGTGAAATTTCCTCTTCATCACAACAGTGAAAACTGCAGGAGCTATATTAGAGTGACCAGATCCAAAAGATGGCAGGGCTCCTGCAGCTTTCACTGTTGTGATGAAGAGGGAATTTCACCAGGTGCTGCATGCTGAAATTCCCTTTTCTATGCAACTGTTAAAGGTACAGGAGCCCTGTCCTCCTTTTCATAGGGCCACCCTACATACTAGGGTCTACTCAGAAGCAAGCCCCATTGAGTTCAGTGGGGGCTGACCCAGGTCAGCAGAGGCAGGTCAGCAGTTTAATAGCAAATATTGCTCTCGCCATGAGCATTTCTATTTGTTTTGTTTCATATTTGGGGAGTGGGGGGAGGCAAAACCAAAAAGGATTCAATAATAAAGCAATGCCTGCCTGCTCTAGTATTCAAGATGTTCTGCCTTTGCAAATAGAAGTACTTACATTTCAGTCTGCTGAACTTTTGCATCATCTCGCTTAAGGGCCTTAATTTGCATTTGCAAACACTAACTCTGCGAATGCGGATTTCGCTACTATTTCCTTGTCGGAACACTGTATTAAAAACAACATAAATCCGATTTGTAGCAAAACTGTCTCCAGCAATAAACGCAAAAGCTGCAAAGACCCACTCTGGATTGCCTTTCCTGTAGTCAAAATTAACTTGCTGATCTTACTCTTACTAGTCCTGATGCCTATGTGCTATCTCAAGTAGCAGAGGCATTGAGCCTATGTACATCAGTTGCTGGGGAACATGGGTGGGGTGCTGCTGTGTGTGGGTCCCTGGTCGACAGCTGTTTGGCCACTGTGTGAACAGAATGCTGGACTAGACGGATCCTTGGTCTGATCCAAGGCTCTTCTCATGTTCTGATGTCATCGTCCCCAAATGTCAGTAGCAGAGCCATAGCTCAGTGGCAGAGCTCCTGCTTTGCATGTGGAAGATTGCAGGATCAACTCTCCGGGTAGGGCTAGGAACGAATCCGGACTGAAACCCTAGAGAGCCGCTGCTGCCAGTCAGTGTTGACTTGGCTAGACAGACCAAGGGTCTAACTCGGTATCCAACGTTATTTGCTAGCATTTCCCGGTCAGACAAGTGCCCCAAATACCTGGAGACATATAGTGGGGACATTCTCACAGTCTAGGGTTCAGGGCTGGCCAACACAGTACTGGATTTCCCCCAGTATGAAAGAGCAAACATACAGAGAGGGTTAGATGTTAGAAAGAAGGCATGGTTACCATAGGCATGCACAGCACATTTCATTAGGGTGTGCGTTCAGGGATTTTTTTTAAAAAAAAAGGTTAACATTTATTGAATACTCAGTCATAAAGGACATAATTTTTATGCGTTTATTTATTAAACACTGTAGACACCGATGCCCTACTCCATGTTCGGCTTGCTTGACCGCAGGAGGGCCCAGCATTGGTGGTGTTTTATGGTGACACTGGCTCAAGAAGGGGCTTAGGAGGTGATATTAGCCTTCAAGGTCCCTCCTCTTGGACTCTTTGAAGTGTGGCTCCTGGCAGAGAGGCTCCCAGCAGGGCGATTCCTTTTTGCTCCTGCTGCCAGGAGCAATGAGTTGCAGTCACGGAGGGGGGGGGGGGGCTTCAACAGAGCATCCAGAAGACCATTTTCACTGCATCTCAATCCTTTTCTGAATCCCTACTCAATGCCCCCCCCCCCATTTTGGTGCTTATTGCTTGAGATATTAGGGTGTGCCTGGGCACACCTGGCACACCCCTTGCGCACGCCTATGATGGTTACCTTCATTGTGGAGATACTGAGTAAAGATTAGCCATTTCTTATGGATGTCTGCATCCCCGGGCACCACAAAAAACAGACATGTCATCTTCTCTCCAGTTACACAGAAATACATAACAATTGTCACTTGATCCATAGGTCGTAAAATGTGTCACACGCCTTGTGTTTATCTGGCTCAGCCGTCCTGGGGTTCCTGCCAATCCAGTAGCACCTCTTCCAATTTCCTAAATTCAAGATGCCTAACTTTGCTGACCTCGTGTAAGCCTGCAGGGTTACATCCCAACTTAAGTTCAGGTTGATTGTAACCTAAGGTAAAAGGCAGTGGAGGCCAGATGTTGCTTGTGTCCTCGGAGCAACAGGCAACCTTGTCTAAGAGCTTTTTGTGGTTTTGTTTCCTGTGTTTCCTGCCATTTTATTTTAACAAGCGAGATAAGGAGGTGGGTTACTCCATGGGCCCATTTGACGTCAGGCAGAGGAAAGAGTGTTGAGCTGAACCAACCATCGCCAATATGAGAACATAAGAACAGCCATGCTGGATTAGACCAACGGTCCATTATTATTATTATCTAGTCCAGCACTCTGTTCACACAGTGGCCAACCCACAGGAAACGCACAAGCAGGACAGGAGTACAACAGCACCCTCCCGCCCATGCTCCCCAGCAACCGGTTTGGGCAAAGAAACGTTGGCCAAGTTGTATGACGTGGCAAGCTATGGGTAAAAGAAACCAGTGAAGAAAGGGGAGAATCAGTACACAACAGAGGAGAAAGGAGTGTGCCTATTATGGTCTGTATAGGATTGCCAGATTCCAAACTGGAGAATATGCACCTTTTACAGAGCGATCCTGCATGTCTACTCAGAAGTAAGTCCTTTAATATTCAACTGGGCTTCCTCTCAGGTAAGTGTGTACCAGTCTTCCTCAACCCGGTGCCCTCCAGTGTGATGGACTACAACTCCCAGAATCCCTCAGCCAACTCTCAGTTTATGGGAGTTGTACTGTAACACATCTGGAGGGCATCAGCTTGGGAAAGGCTGGCATATAGACTGCTGCTTAACTTTCCTGGAGCCACAGAAGATAAGGCCCTGTTGGATTCTTCTGGCCATTCTGTCCCTGGCCTTGTCAACCCCTCTCCCCATTCCTCAACCTGCCGTAATTGATTAGGGCTCCAGGTACACCACACAGCAATCAGGATAGACAATGAGGCCTGGCAGGAGAAGCTGCAGCAGTGACAAAAGAGGAGGGGTCTCCTGCCCTTTAATAATTGGTGCAGAAGAAGAGGGAATTTCAGCAGGTGCATGACAAGCGTGACCCGCTGAAATTCCCCTGTCTACACCACTGTTACAGGCACGGGAGCCCTGTCCTCTTTTGCATCTGGCCAACCTACTGTCGCAGGCCTTGCCTCTTACTGCATCAGGCTGAAAAGCCGCATAGTGAGATCTAAAAGACTGTCTCTAATTTTTTATTATTATTTTTAGCAGCCCTAGGTTGGGAGAATCTAAATGTGACCTCTGAACTAGACCACTCACTGCTCTTATTTCAACATACTCCTGTTCCAGAAAAGTCATGTTCAGTGTTGGAACACCTACTTTGCATGCAGAAAGACCCAGTTTCAATCCCTGACGTCTCCACGTAGGGCTAGGAAAAAATCCTGCCTCAAACCCTGAAATAGATTGGGCTGCTCTGCATGATCACAGGGAGGAAAATAAGTCAGGGTGATTTATTTCCCTCGCCATGAGCACTGACTAGGTTTCCATAATTACTCTCCCTGGTGCGGTTTGCCAAATCATCTGAACATAGACAACATGGCTTGTTGGGGTGGGGGGTGGACAGCAACCCTCAAATAACCCAACAACAGCCCATGTGTTATTTAAAGGTTGTTACCCAATACCCCATCAAACAAGCCATGTTGCCCAGTTTCAGACAACATAGCAAGCTGCATCAGTGAGGATAATTACAGAAAGCTGGTCAGCACATCTGGAGGGGGTTAACCAGATACCACAGCTTGTTAACTATGCTGCAATCATGCAAACGAGGTCTCAGTGCGCATGCTCAAGCAGCCCACCATGAGTTATTTAAGCCACATTCGGTTGCAGCACACGCGGGCAGTCATTTTGAATATTCAAGCCGCAACCATGGCTTGTCATGTCGTCCGAACCTGGTGAGGGTGGGTTGTTGGTGTGTTTAATAAACCACCCACAACCCTAAAACAGCCCACGGGTTCTGAGCAGTTTGTTAACCATGCCAACAACTCACTCTCACTGGGTTGGAATGACACAAGATGCGGTCATGGCGAGCTGCAGTGATCATGCAAACCATTGTCAACAGTACTGGGTTAGATGGACCCAGAATCTTACTTTGGCAATGCTGAGCTGTTTCTGCCAGCTGGCACCTTCCCTGCCCCCAAACCACTGAACCCCACTCCCCTTCATCAGAACCCAGGTGTCTTGGCTCCCAGCTCCTGCATGCCCCCTTCTCTAACCCTGTGCCCTCAAATCTCCCCAGAGAGAATCCAGTCTTGCTGGTTCTCTGTTAGGAAGGAACACACAGCTTTGATTAAACCATGGCTAGCCGACCATGGAGGGACCAATCGTTTGAGTAAAGTGTTATTGATGTGGCAGTAAAACTGTGTCCCTTCAGAACAGATGTCTCACCGTAAATGCACTATCTATCTCAGCACCCTTTGCCCGATCCTGGGTGGGGTTATTGGAAGGCACCCTGGCACACTCCACTTTCGACCTGCCAGAGAGAAAGGTGTGTTCCTGGACAGGGCGAGGAACAGCACAGCTAGCAGATAATTCCAGGGTAAGGAAACCCTTGAAATTACATGGCTCTGAAGACTCAAAGGACAAAATGAGACCCAGGAGTCCTGGTTCCCAAACTCTCTGTTCCATTGCCCCATAAAGAACTTCTGACCTTGCCCGTTCCCAAGTGCCAGCTCAAACACCCTATTGTAGTTCATTCTCCCTGTGGTCTCTAGATCCTAAGAAGAGGGCCATTTGCTTTAAGTACTGCAAGGAGCTCAGCCTCGCTGAGTGAGAGGCGGGGCAGGGGAAATTGATAAGTATACTGTAAGTGGAAATCTCCTTCTCTTTGTTTTCCCTTTCTCTCTTTAATTCCAGTGGTACAGAGTGAGGCAGGGAGTCTCTGGAGAGGAGAGATGAGGCCCCCTGGAATGAGTAGAACTGGGGAATCATCTAGTTGATGGGCCCAATGAGTAAGCCATAGAGTCTTGACTTGCAGCTATCTAACCCGCTAGCCTGTCCCCTCCTCCTAACCCACCCACTCCACATGGTTCTAGGTTCAGGTCTCTTTGCTCAGGCCATCCTCCTGCTCCGTCCCAATGACACATAAAATCCAGGGATCCTCACCTCTCTCCCAGGCATTTTCCCGTTCCATTCGTAAAGTACCCAGGAACCCTGGGCCACCAAGGCTGCTCTTGATGTCGTCTCCGTCTGCTTTTCATCTTTAGGTCTTCCGCCACCATGCGGCTCTGGGCTCTCCTTCCTGTGGTCCTAACCGTAGGGGGGATTATCGGCTTCTGGGCTGTGTGAGTAATCAACCCATGGGACGGGCTCATCTTTGGGGTGGGGTGAGGTGAGTGGGGGCATAGCTAAGGCCCCACCAGGACCGGCTGACCTAGATGGTGGGAAAGGGGCCGTTACATGTGTCAGCTCAGCTCTGATATTGAGATGGTAGCAGGGAGGAGCTCAGTGGTAGAGCATCTGCTTTGCATGCAGAAGGTCTCAGGTTCAATCCGCAGTGGCTCCAGTTAAGAGAATCCAATTGCAAGTGATGGGGACGATCCCTCTCTCAGCCAGAGACCCTCGGAAAATTGCAGCCTGTTGAAATATCTAATATTGGGCTAGCTGGATCAATAGTCCAGCCTGGTATAACACCGCTTTGTTTCTATTTCAGGTTTTGATTGGGGATTGATAGTCAGCTTGTTTTTTGCAATATGTTCAACGTAAATTCCAGTCTAGCAATGTTTTCCTCTGGAGCACAAACTCCTACTAGAAACAGAGTGGGGGGTGGGGCCCTGTCCAATTTAGGGTTGCTGGCTTTTGAACCTGGCCCTGCAGCCCTCCCTTGAACAGCAGTTTTGATCAGCCAAGATTAGCAGGTGTTTGTACTGAACTCCCTAAGAAGAGCATGGCTTGCTGATAGCTGTAGACCAAGCCTCTGTTAAAGAGACAGGGCAGCTTTCCTCAACCTGGTGCCCTCCAGATGTGTTGGACTGGGACTCTCATCATTTCCAGGCAACATGGCCATTGCTGAGAGTTGTAGTCCAACACGTCTGGAGGGCACCAGTTTGGGGAAGGGGACAGACTAGATTTTTTTTATTTCCCCCCCCCCACACACACACACACAGGCTTGTTTAGGGTGACCATATGAAAAGGAGGACAGTGCTTCTGTATCTTTAACAGTTGCATAGAAAAGGGAATTTCAACAGGGGTCATTTGTATATATGGAGAACCTGGTGAAAGTTCCTCTTCATCACAACAGTTAAAGCTGCAGGAGCTATACTAGAGTGACCAGATTTAAAAGAGGGCAGGGCACCTGCACCTTTAACTGGTGTGATGAATAGGAAATTTCACCAGATTCTCCATATATACGAATGACACCTGATGAAATTCCCGTTTCAACACCACTGTTAAAGATACAGGAGCCTTGTCCTCCTTTTCATATGGTCACCCTAGGCTTGTTGTCAACCCTACAGTAATATGAAACAAGGTGTATGTGTGTGTGTACAGATGTATGTATGTAGTGCGAGTGCACTGCTCTTACACGCTCATAGCTTCCATTTATATTCGGCTTAGTAAACAACCCAGGAGCGTTCCATTCCTGAGTTGTTGATGTCATGTGCAAATCTAGTACTCTGGGTTGCTTAGGGTTAAACAACCCGGAGTTGTAATCCAATGTTCATCCATAGTTGTCGGGTTAAAATTCTGGGTTGTTTAACCCTAAACAACCCAGAGTGGCAAGTTTGCATGTCATTACAATTACAATTCTTGGGTTGTTTACAAAGCCAGATGTAAAGCAGATGGTGCTGTACCCTAGCAATTCATGGGTTGAAAAACCCATGAATTGCAGTTACGTGCAAAACAGGTCCAGACCTCTTTTAAATCTGGTCACTCTAGTATAGCTCCTGCAGCTTTAACTGTGGTGATCAAGAGGAAATTTCACCAGGTTCTCCATATATACAAATGACACCTGCTGAAATTCCCTTTTCAATGCAACTGTTAAAGATACAGGAGCCCTGTCCTCCTTTCCATATGGTTACCCTAGTATATTTATACTATGATTTTAAAACCCAGAAGACTTAAGTATTCTCTTTTTGCAAGAAAACTGACCAAAGAACTTCCTGTTATGCAAGAGAGTGGGTGATGTGTTACACTACTACTTAAATGGGTTAGGAAGAATAAAACCAGTTTTAGTGGTTTGGTCTCACGAAATTCCTGTTTCCCCAGGTTTGCCATGGCAGTTGCAAATGGCTCCGTAAATGTCACAGAAGCCTTTCCTTATATCAGGTACGAGTAAACTGCATTTCTCAGAAAGCTCCCCCAGCCCCGGGATCTGCTCCAACTTCTAAATTTGGTTCTAGTCGTATGAAATTCCCCAATTTGTCTCTCCTCAGCACGTGTGGCGCCTACCCACCCCAAAGCTGTGTATTTGGTCAAGTCCTTAATGTAGGAGCTTTTTTGGGTAAGTTTGATCTTTCTCATTTCGTCTTTCATAGACTCATAGAATAGCAGAGTTGGAAGGGGCCTACAAGGCCATCGAGTCCAACCCCCTGCTCAATGCAGGAATCCACCCTAAAGCATCCCTGACAGATGGTTGTCCAGCTGCCTCTTGAAGGCCTCTAGTGTGGGAGAGACCACAACCTCCCTAGGTAACTGGTTCCATTGTCGTACTGCTCTAACAGTCAGGAAGTTTCATACACTGTTTTGCAGGAACCGATCCTGGTAAACCGATCTCCTTATTTATTGGGTTTTTTGCCTTTAGGGAAGGACGTGTGAACGTTTTTGTTAGAATGACTCGCTAGAGTTGTCCTTCTTCTGGATTCAGCTCCCTCTGTAGGCATTTTACCTCTGAGGGAGGGTGTGGAATTTAACGGGTTGGTCTCTGGTGCACATGCGTGCCAATGCCCGCACATGGACGCTAAGGCTGCCCTCCTGCATGCACACAGTTGGGAGTCAGTCGCGTTGAACTCAGCGAGGCTTGCTTCTGAGTAACTGCGCGTAAGACTGGACTGCAAGCAACCATGCGGGGCACAGCCTGCCGTTTTCACACGATGAAACAGCTGAGTATATTTCGAACCCTTAAGAATGTATCCTTGCAGTTTTTCCCACTGCAACTAGGACCTGCAACAAAATGTTGGTTCCAGTCCATTCCTTCTCTCCTTAATACTCTCTCTGAGTTTAAGACAGCCATAAAGACTAGTCTCTTCCGGCTGGCCTACCCAGATGAATTTTAAACCTAAGAATTTTAAGAAGTTGTGATTATTTTAATATTGTATTGTTTTACATGTTCTTTTAACCAGTTGTATTATATTGTATTTAGCATTGTTCCCTGCCTCGATCCAGAGGGAGAGGCGGGTAAGAAATAAATATAGTAGTATTCTCTCCCATTCCCTTTTTTGTTTTCCCGTGAGCATACGAAGTCCTCATTGAGCTCTTCCAGGTGGAGGGGTGTTCTAAAAAGTTTCTGTACTCCTGCAAATGGTGGGACTTCCCCCCCCCCCCGCCTACTGATACCTCTCTCTAGTGCAGGGGTACAGAACCTCTGGCCTATGGTAGGGTGACCATATGAAAAGCAGGATAGGGCTCCTGTATCTTTAACAGTTGTATTGAAAAGGAAATATCAGCAGGTGTCATTTGTATATAAGGTGAACTTGGTGAAATTCCCTCTTAATCACAGCAGTTAAAGCTGCAGGTGCCCTGCCTTCTTTTAATTCTGGTCACTCTGGTATAGCTCCTGCAGCTTTAACTGTTGTGATGAAGAGGGAATTTCACCAGGTTCTCCATATATACAAATGATATATGTCTGTCCTCTTTTTCATATGGTCACCCTGGCCCATGGGTCATGCCAGTCTGACCCACAATGCCTTTTGTAGCTTCACCACAGGGAAGGGTTTAAGCTCCAAGCCCTACTCTCAGAGGAAACTCCTCGAAGGGCTTCCCCCCTGCTATCTCCGATCTGAGATCGGTATGTGTGAGTGTCAGAACAGGTATGTGTGAGTGTCAGAACCCCACAAGGTATCTGGGATCGGAGAATTATTAGCTGCAAGGGCTGGGACTCAGCCGTGCGGGGACGGGGGGGAAGAGTGGCACACAGATGAAACCCACCCACCCACCACCCACTGCTAAAATAGCCACACAGAGGTCTCCATGGCATAAATTTGTCCACCCTCTTTTAAGCTATCCAAGCCAGTGAGACGCACACACATACACCCCCCCCTCCTAGGGCAGTGAGTTCTGTAAATTCATTCTGTGTATCATGTTAATAAGTAACTTCTTTTGAGAGTTCTGCTGCCAATCATTGGATGGCCTTGAATCCTACGGTTCTGAAGGCAAAACAAATACTTTCTCTTTCTCACTCCCACTCTCCCCTCACCCCGACAGTCCCCAACTGGAATCAGCTTCCAGGTGTCCTAGAGGAAGCTGATTCAGGGCTTGGCCTTATACAGTTTGCTACCAAAAGCACACTTCTCTACCAAGGGAAACTCCAAATTCTGTACCAACCAAAGCTTCCTTGTTCTCAGACTAGTCATTTGGAGAGGAAAGGCAAGAACGCTGAAATCACCTGAAATTCTGCCTCCCCCACTTCAACTTCCTTTCTCCACCTTAAGGACTAGAAACGTGCTCTTTCTTTTAAAAATATGTCTTAGACTCTTAGGCAGCAGTTTAAGTGAGGGTCTATTATGGAGTAAATTTGGCACAATGTCTCTTCCAGGCATGGTGATCTGCTATCTGAAGTACCAACAGGTGCGGGATTACGGCTGTCACTCCCGTTTAAATCTAGCCGGGCTTATTCTAGGCCTACTTTTTGCCTTTGGGGCATCTCTTGTGGGCAATTTCCAGGTAAGGTGGTGCAGGAGGATGGATGTAGTATGAAGAGCCAGTGGTGGGTGGAAAAGAGATCTTGGGGGCGGGAGAAACGCTACTCCAATTATGGTGGAAGGGGCAGAAGAGGCCTGCCTCTCTCAACTTTTGTGGGTGTTCCTTTAGCCATACTTTTTAAAAAGGCCACTGGGATGGGGTGGGAAGATTATTTGGCTAAAACTGGGAGGAGCCAGGCTTGTGGGTAACATTAAAGGTTCCCACTGTCTTTCCCTACCCTATAACATA
Source organism: Elgaria multicarinata webbii (assembly GCF_023053635.1). Taxonomy (NCBI): domain Eukaryota; kingdom Metazoa; phylum Chordata; class Lepidosauria; order Squamata; family Anguidae; genus Elgaria; species Elgaria multicarinata. The sequence goes on along the minus strand of NC_086181.1, from coordinate 30,014,827 downwards.
AGCTCTGCATAGATTTGGTACTGCAGGGGATGCTCTGGTAATGTTATTCTGTTGTGTCCCCCCACCCCACAGCAATATAACCAGCTGGAAACCCATCTGGTGGGAGCCTTCTTGGCATTTGTGGTGGGCATCATTTATTTCTGGGTCCAAGCGTTTCTGACCAACCGAGTGAATCCGAGACACGGAGGGTCGTGGATGGCGCCGCTCCGGTTCTCCCTCAGCTTTTGCGGCACCGCCTTCTTCATCGGCAGTATCCTGAACATGGCATTTACAGGGTTGTGGGGAGGGAAAAGGGGTCAGAATTCTGGGCCAGGACTTAGAGAATTATGTGACGGACTTCAGTGCTTGTTGATGGGGGGGGGGCATTGAAGGGCACAGGAAACGCAACTATGTTTGTACCAAAGTTGCTTTGAAGAGCTGTGAACCTCACGGGGATTTTTCTTCAGGGATGAGCATTTGCGGTGCTATACAGACCTGAGAAAAATATTTTAAATCTTCAGGGATTGGCTTCAAGTCCTCCCAAAGAATTTAAATGGCCTTAACGTTCAGTAGGAGCCTGGGTGACCCAGCACCTGGGACTTTTCCAAGGCTGATGTTAGAGGTCAGCCTGATCAGGCACTCACCAGGGCCCCTAACCTGGCAGGGGTCTACTGGCAAGAGTGTGCCAGCCCTGCTGTTTGCTCATCCACCCTCTGCCCCAAAGGACATGGGCAGATGCTTCTGCCGCTTCCTTGCTCACCTGCTTTATCCCTGTCGTAGGAATATAGGAAGCTGCTTTATACTGGGTCAAACCATTGGTCCGGTCCATCTACCCCAGTATTGTCAACACTGGCTGGCAGTGGTTCTCCAGGGTTCCAGGCAGGATTCTTTCGGAGCCCTGCCTGGAGATGCCAGGGGTTGAACCTGGGACCTTCTGGGTATAAAGCATGTGCTCTACCTCTGAGGTACCAAAGGCCACTCCCTCAAGGTAGCAGCTGGTAGCATGGCAGTGAAGAGGATGAGGCCTACTGTGGAGCATTTTGCCCAAGATTCCCCTCAAACCTGGAGTGAGCCTTGGGCTCTTGCCAGCCCATCCGGAATCTATTTTGGGGTTGACAGATACTGGCTAGTTCCTCTCCTTGATTCTTCTAACCCCAGCGATTGTGCTTTTTACATTGAATCTGACTTCGGAGGCCGCCTACTGCGAATGGGCCCTGGCCATGGACCTGTTCGTGCTCTTTGGCCTCTTTGCAGTAGACTTCTGGCACGTGGGGTCCTGCTCCGTCCACGTGAATCACCGACTGGCAGACCGAGATACCCAGGACATCCAGGTGTCGACGCAGACTCTACCGCTCTGATGACTCTGCAGGGAGGAACAGTGTCCACAAAGCTACCCACACAAACAGATACTGGGACCTACTTTTCTGAGGAGAAAGGGCCACATCCTGCCATGTCCTTTCACTGGCTGGACCAGCAGTTCAAGCTTTCTGTTATGGGGGAAAGAGAATCAAAAACATGGTGGGACCCCATTGTGGGATGCCTACCCGTGTCCTTCTGCTGCTCCCTGGAGAACCTTTTCAGCTGTCTTTCCTTATATCAGGCCAAATTAGTTCTGCTCCCAAGGGTAAGACAGAGCAGCGGCCTTTCCACTGACTGAGAAGTAGTCCCAGCCCTTCGCTTTCCCTCAGAAGAGGGCCCACCAGCCACCTCCTCTGTAAACCAATATTTTTAAATGTCTATTTTATTCTGCTTGCATCCTCACACTGGTGGCAACAAAGTGCCCCCCTCTCCCACCCATTGTTTTTGCCTTGCCCACCTTCACATCGCTGTGTGAACAACCCGTTTTATCCACTATCAGCTGAGGGGACCGGCCTTCGCATTCTACCTCATAAATGGCCCTAGGAACTTTTTGTGGCATGGATGGGGTAGGGTTTTTTATTCCATCCTTTACTCTGTTCCTCCACCACTGTCTCATTGATGTGACAAGACACGGCGAGACAAAAACACCTTCTTCTCCACGGCCTGGGCTGGTACGTTGGATCTTGGTGCCGTAGCTGTGCTCTGGCTGAACTGTGCAAGTCGTAGCCCAATACAGTGTTTTATGTCTTCCTACCTCACTCTCTAGACGCATACGGACACGAAACTGCTGCTTGTTGGAGCTGTCATGAGGAAGGATAATGATCTTGTTCCATAAAGTTCAGGCCCAACTTCTTAAACTGAACACAGACAATTATATACCCCGCAATGATTCTTAAGAGGGGTGGATATAGAGTCCTTTCCCCACCGCCTGTATTAGCAATACCAAGCCAACAACTTTGTGCGTTCTTCCTCCGTTGAAAAAATCATTCCAAGATCCTCCTTTGTTTTCCCTCCTCTGTAAGAAAAGGAGTTGAATTACCCACATTTTAGTGGTGAATACTGAATTCCAAGACACTCTCTTATAATATTCCCTTTGGGAATTTGCTTCTTCCACAAATGGAAAATCAAGTCGCGCCAATTCTCCCCATCAAACTCTGATTTTAACTATCGTAATAGGAGCTTTTCCTATCCAACCTCCTTTCTTTTGTTGGTGGAGAATTAATAAACTGCAAGCCTTAGATTGCTATCCTGTCCACGGAAGACTGTATTTTGTGGCTGCCAAACTGCAGGCGTGGCAGGGTATTGTGATTACAGCCATTGGTGTTTTAGGTGCAGTCTTAATACTACCATATTTAATGCTTTTGTGGGCCGTATAGAAAGTGGAAGGACAGAGGGCAGTATCTTTCTGCAACTGTAGGGGATAAAAGAGCTGAAACCCACCTGCACACTCCTCTGCTCATTCCTTGTAACATGCATACTCTTCCATTCCCATTCTCTCTCTCACACACACACACACCATGGACTACCTACATGTATCAACTCACTCTACATACACAGTACCCAAGCTCTGTAAATGTGTCTCTTAACACCCCTACTTGCATGCACAGTCACATGCACAGACCCTAACCCTTGACTCTCACCGTTTTTATGGTACGCACACAGAGTACATGGAGCTCATTCTCTGTGGCCCGTTACGTACCTGGGAATTCTTCCTTGTGGTTCTTTCCCATTCTGGCGTTTCCCTCCATTGGGACCTTTTGCAGTGAAAGGCAGCAAACCATTTGCCTTACCCTGAGGGCCCTCCATCTGGATGGGTCCAGAGCATTGCAGGAAGAAGCCACAGCGAAGTGGTTCCCAGACCTCTGCAGTAACATATGAATTGGACCGCCCTCTCTCTCACCTCTACTTGCATGCAAGTTCATATGCTCTGAACACCATCCACCCACTCTCTTGGCATATGGACAAAGCAGTCCTCTCTCTCTCTCTCTCTCTCTCTCTCTCTCTCTCTCTCTCTCTCTCTCTCTCTCTCTCTCTCTCACACACACACACACACACACACACACACACACACACACACAGACAGAGCACCTGTTGGCGACATGTGTATCCACCACTCACAATTGACTCCCATCTGTCCACGTTTATGCACCCACCTTACCTGCGCTCATTCATGCCAAGTGCCCAACCCAAACTCTTGCATTGAACCCACTGAGAAATCCGCTGCAGATGCAATCCAACATCCACACACCAAGGCATAACTAACCCTATTCATTGAATTTGCAAAGCCCCATTGACTGAAGATGGCCCTCCCTTAGATCTGAGGGAGGGTTTACTCAACTCTGCAGTTTCTGTTTTGTCAATGATGTGTATGTATGTATATGTACAGAGGGGGGGGGGTACCTTCAGCAACCCCAAATCCTTGCACTTACGGGGTATTATCCTATTGCTTTAGGACAGCTAAAAAAAAATAACCCCGGAAATGAGCAGAAATGCTTGTTCCCAGAATGGAGCACGTGGAGCTTGCAGAAGGCAGTGCTGCCGGCCCAGCCCAATCTGGAAACAAGCATTTCAGCTCATTTCCAAGGTTAGTTTTAGAAGTCCCTAAGCCTAACCTTGGAAATGAGCTGAAATGCTTGTTTCCAGATTGGGCTGGGCCGGCAGCACTGCCTTCTGCAAGCTCCACGTGCTCCCTAAGCCCCGTTGTGCAAGCAGTGGGTCTGACGCACGCTACAGAACCAGAAGTGGAGCGGCCCTGCTGGATTCTGCCCCATGGAATGTACTTGGATTGACTCCACGAAAGCTTGGTAGCAAAGCTCCCCTGAGCCAACCAGAACCATCACCCCTGTAGAGTGGGGGGCGGCATTCCTCTCCCTGATGCCCTCAATCCCAACCTGTCAGTTGAAAGCAAAAGCGGCACCTCCCGAAGGCCGAATGGAAATGACACTTGTCGGATCTTTGCAGCAAGGGAACATTTGAGTGATTGTTTGTATTTTTTCTTTTTCTGAGCAATAATTAGACCCCGGAGATGACAGGACATAAGAAGGTTTAGACAATCAGATGGAAGTGGAGAGGTGGGAGCTGGGCAGTGGTGTGTGTGAGCGTGATGATGCCGAGTTCACGAAAGGATGGGCAGACACGGGGCCAGAAGATGATGCGGAGAGGGGTGGGATGGGGAGGTTACAGACATTTGTCTCCTGTTCATGTGCACGCCCGCATGCGCCATCACCCACATCCTGTGTTACCCTTCCCAGCTGGGAGAAAATACTCGCCCAGAGCAGGACGGGGAAGGAGGAGGAATGGAAGAGAGAAGCAGGATTGCTTTTGTAGAATCTCCCCCTCCCCATACACACACATACACACCCTACTACACCGCTTCCAGTTGCAATGTCAAAATCCAAACTCTCCCTTCCCAGATCTGTTGATGCTCACTGACCTATAAATCTGAAGTTCCTCCCAACCTGCTCCTCCCACCTCCCTACCCACCGCTACGGAGTCCTGCGAAAGCCACCCATGGTTCAAAAGGAGCAGTGTCGCAAGAACTGGGAGTCAGCCTCCATGTTTAAGCCCAGGGCTGGCATCTCCAGGGCTCCTCTGCCTTCCATCAAGGCCACAGGGCTTTCAAAACACAGTCAAGTGGAGCCTCCCCACTTGTACACACATCCACACACCCCCCACGCTGCCTTGTGCAAATGGGTGCAGAGCTTTAGGGGAAAGGAGTGAGGGCTTGAGAGGGGGGATGAGCCATGGACCCACTCAAGAGTTCTGAAAGGGCTGCTAAAATTACACGAGACAGAGCCAATTAGAAGCTAGAGAGAGTGGTATCAACAGGTAAATGACATCCCTTGAAATTTTGCAAACCAGATTTTGATACGCCAAAGAATAACTAACATGAGGTTTTGGAGGGGGAGGGGAGTCAGGCAAAAATAGGATAAGAGTTGGGGTTTTTTTTTTTTACTAAAATGTGACCTTTTAGACACATGATTTTGATAAAAATTACCTGCATAAAATAACAGTTTGCCTTTAATACAGACAAGAGAAATCAATTCTAAATCTGACTTGATTTTTGTTCTAGTCGCCTTTTTGGGAAGCTATGACATCTCTAACCTTTGGAGAATGAAGTGTATGTGTTTTAGCTAACAAAACGCAATGACCCTGTAATGACTGCCCATGGGTTGTTTAAACCATGAGTAGTCATGATTATGCAGAGGCAAGCGAGTATGCTGGTTTCCGCTCACTTCTACTTTGTGAAACATCTCAGGACCATTCCTGGGTTATTCAACATGACATCCAAACCCAGCACTCTGGGTTGTTGAGGGAGAAACGACCCGAAGTTTTAACCCATGCTTTGTTGTTGGGTTAAAACTCCAGGTTGTTTATCTCCGAACAAGCTAGAGTGCTGGGTTCAGATGTCATGGCAAATAACCCAGGATTGGTATGTTCCTGGGATATTTTGCAAAGTGGAAGCAGGTGGGAGGTAACTCCTTCGCTCCTGCGCAGTCATAACTAAGCCATGGTTTAAATAACTCATGGGAGTCATGACGTGCAAACTGGGTCAATGTTTGTTTTCAAAATATAAAAATGGAGTGTGATGAAATGGTTAACAGAAGACTATCTGATGGAGAAAGGGGTGCTAATAATTTGGGACTCGCCCACCCCAAGGTATCATTTCCCAGTTTGTAGCTATTCTTGCATCGTCTGTGTAGGAACCACAAAGACCCATTTAGCAGGGATTTGTATCTCCAAAATGTGACACGTTATTGTGCAACTTTGACACTAGATGTGCTTCCCGACGGGAGACTCCTAGACACTGTGCCGCTGTTTCGTCGTTCCTCCTTAACGGAAACACTGTCCTAAGTGGGGGGGGGAGCTGAAAGAAGGGTAGAAAAACACGAAATGTATTTTAAAACTGGATTACTTTTATTGTTGGAGCTTTTACGTAATTTTTGGCTTTAGGGGCAGATGACATCAGCTGGACCCCCTGTAAAATTCTGTGGATGAGGCAAGAAGACTGCACAAGGTGAAAAAGCCTTGTTCGGAAGCACCCTAACGCCATTTAATTGGAATAAAGAGCATCCATACCAGTGCAGAACCTTGGTTGGACGTGGGAAGGGAAAATGTAATCATGTTGCACTGTAACCATTTTGCAGTACCAAGGATTGGTGATTAATTTTTTAACGTTTGTTTGACTGTTCCTGGGCATACACACATAATTTTGTTTGTTTACTGTCGGCAACTTCCAAAAACTGTACGTTAAAATTGGATCACTCTTATTGTTGGAGCTTTTACGTAATTTTTGGCTTTAGGTATAGTTTTCACTTTTTTTAAAAAAAAAGGGGGGGGTTGAAGTGAAGGGCAGGATATGAATTGAAAATAAATAAATATATAAATAACTTTGCCAAATGTCAGCTCTCAATCAACTGTTTTTTATAATACAACATAGTTTGGATTTCAATATATGTGAATTTCCATTTTTTGGCTCCCCTCTTGAAATTCAGATTTGGATCATTAAAAAAAAAACCATCGGTTCCGGGGAGAATTTTTCAAACTTTTGCTTTTAACAAAGTGTTTATGAGAGTTCCGGTAAATATTTTAAATTTCGCTCAGCTGGCAATCATGATGATGATGATGATGATTTTTAAAAAAGAAATGTTTCTCAGTGTGGAAAAATCCAAAGAAGAAAGGAGGGGAATGGACACTTTTCAATTCCTCTCCTAAAACAAGAAATCTTCCGACTAGCTCTGTCTCGCAATTTTAGCTAATGCTCCTATGATATTGTAAATAAGTTGATGCTTTATAGGCCACAGAAGGAAAAGCAGGAGAAAGAGGATGTCTCATGGCGTAGACCAAACTGAAATCAGGACGGAGTCTGTGAAAAGGGCTCAAGTAAATAAAGGCACCCCCTTCCCCCCTCCCCCACAAAGGAATCAGATTAAATCTCCCAAGCCCCACCGGCTCCTGCCCGGTTCCTCCTCCTCCTCCTCCTCCTCCGGTTTGTTTGCTTTCTTCAGTCCACCATCTTTTTCTTTGTTTTTGTTTCCATTTTATGTTCTTCCCCCCCCTCCCCTTCTGTTCTTTTGTGGATCTGTTTTGTTTTCTGTTAACTATTTACAAGTTCACAGTATGGGCCGCTCCCAAGATGGCGACTTTCCGCCCCGGGGTGAGACGGGGCTGTTAAATTTGAACCAATCCCCGCCCCTTTGCGTCTCTGGTGGGGCCTTTTACCCATCCGTACAGTTCATTGGCTCCTTTCTGTCCATCTGGGGCGGCTCCAGCTATTCCCAGGGGCGGTAGAGTTGGCTTCCTCCGGCTGCTTCTCCCCCTGGCCTCCCCTGTGCTGGCCCCCTGCCCCGTACGTCACGGCTGCTGTGGGGACGGGGGTGGCGGTTGCTGGACTTGAGTCCCGTTGGACGAGACGAGCTTCTTGTCCTTGGAGCCACGTCGATGGTGTTCGGACGAGACGTCGGATTCGGAGCGCCGAGATGGCTGGCAGCTGCGAGTTGGGGTGCCTGGCAAACGGGGCTGCTGCCCGTTCTTCTCATCTGGGAGCAGAAGGAAGTTCAAACTTCAAGTTAGTTTAGGGTAGCCATATTTGGAAAACCAAAAAAAGAGGACACCCGGGGGGGGGGGGAGCAGATTTCCAGATCTTCCGGAAAGCATGTCATTCCCCCACCACTTTAAAGCCCCCCAATTGGAGCAGAGGAGAGGAAACCGTGTCAACCCGCCCTCCCCACTGCTTCACTTGGGCCCTTTTCTATAATGTCTAGGAATGACCCGCTTTCCCCTTTAAGGCCCCCATTGGAGCAGTGTGGGGGTGGGAATTACACACATCCAAAAAGCGTGTCATTCCACCACCACGCTAATGGCAGCCTTAAAGGGGAAAGTGTGTCATTCCAGGACATTATAGAAAATTACAGAACCGCCCCTGCCCCGCCCCACCCCGCCCCCCAGGATAGAACCAAAAAAGGACAAATCTAGGGAAATCCTGACAGTTGGTCACTCTAGTTAATTTCCCAAGTAGATCCCCACTGACACCGCTCTGAACATCTAAGTAGAAACAATGCTTCTCTTCTGCTCTCTGTCCCACAACAGCAGCAGCAGCAGCAGCAACAACAACGTTCCAAGATATCCAACCACGTTAACTGGGTTTTGGAGGTAGACTGACTCTGGTCATTCAGGTTACATATAGCCAAAATGTCTAATAGCCATAGGTAAATCTTCCTGGAAGGTATCTGAGTTTAATTGTTCTCATTTTATCTGCGCACCGCCCTGAGTACCCAGTGATATAAGGCGGGATACAAATGTCATCGTCGTCGTCATCAATCATCATCATCTAACTTTCCCCTTTAAGCCACGTAAGCCAGTAGCAATCATTCTATCCTGTGGCAACAAATTCCCTGAGGGTGCAATCGTAAGCATATTTAAGCAGGAAAAAGTCTTACAAGATTTTGGCTGGCTGGTGTATGCTGGGAGCGGTAGGTCTTTTTCCTGCCCAGACATGCATAGCATTGCACCCTTATTTAAGAATTTGTTGCAAAGAACTTCCTTTACCGTGCCCATTAATTCCATTGGATGACCTCCCTATTCCTGAAATTCCTAGTATTATCAGTGAGAAAAAACTCTATCTATTTTCTTTGTATTATGCGTCATTTTATAAACATTATAATGACGTCCCTCCTCCATAGTCTCCTTTTTAAAAAACTAAAATGCCGCAAAAACGCCGTGGCCTTTCCGTACAGACTCAGTGCTCCAATCACCATAAGTTGTACTTTGGGGGTGGGGTGGGGCGAACTTTGCAAGGTTGCAATTAAATCTAAATTACGTTGCAACAGGAAGCTGCCTTACATGAGGTCCAATTATCTGCCCACCAAGCCCAGTTTTGTCTGCCCCAACTGCCAGCAGATTTCCAGGGTCTTGAGCAGAGGTCTTTTCCCATCGCCTTGTAAGTGCCAAAGCCAGGGATTAAACCTGGGGCCTTCCTCTCAGTGCTTTACCACTGAGCTATTGCAAGAGCTTGACACACACACACACACCCCGTGGGGAGAAGCACACAGTGGAGGCTGGTGGCTCCGATTTCGGTGGGGCTGTGAATCCATTCCGGGTTTCAGTCAGAACCAGCCAGACTGTAAAAGGAGCTAACCAAGGTGCTGAACCCAGTTTGGGGACAGTGTTCATCACTTTGGATAGCACAGACTGCCGTGATAAAATTGAAAACTGAAGGAGGGCGAAAGCCCACCAGGTAAGAGTGCCTTTTGTGGAAATGGGCAGGGACGACCCCCAGCAAACTCTACTGAGGAGAAGGTTGCAAGAGACAGGAACGCCTACCTGCAAGGGCTTGCACCGAAGGCTGGTCGTGTGTGCTGAGCAGTTGCGCCTGAATCGTTTCCACAACTCGCTTAAACCGGCGGCTGGGACCTGCGGAAGCAGACATGGGCATAGAGATCAGAGGGGAAGTGGATCTCCTGGGTCAGACCCCAGACGACGGGCTCCAGGGGAAGAACGTGTCTGAGGCCACAACAATGGGAAGATGTGTGGGCGTGTAAAAGAGAACTGCAGATCTCAAACCCAGTGAATTGTGTGTGTCCATCCATCTATCCTTTCATACACACACACACACAATACACCCTTCGGGATTGTCACTATGGGTTCTATCCAATGTTACTCCTACCTACTTAGAGTAGGCCCATTGAAATGAATGTGCAGTTAGGCATGACTAGCATAAGTCCCATTCATTGTAATGGGCCTACTCTAACATTGCATCCAACCCTATGCCAGGGACAATTGGCAGAGGAAAGAGTCTCCATCCCCAAGCTAGAGGTTGAAGACTTATTTTCGAGCTGCTGGATTAATGGCTACGTTGCCTCTGGAGATGTTTGGCCCTGGAATAGCCTTCCCCAACCTAGTGCCCTCCAGACGTTTTTGACAACAACTCCCAGCATTCCTAACCATTGACTATGCTGGCCAGGGCTGATGGGAGTTGAACCCCACAACATCTGGAAGGGGATAGGTTGGGAAAAGCTGTCCTAGGCATACATTTCATTATATGAGTAAAATCTCAACTTGCCTGCAAAGAAATTGGGATCCCCTCATTCATGGTAGATTTATCTACACTTCAGATTTAAGACCCATTCCCTCTTCCCAGCCTTGTATTTAGCTGCTAGACTGGTTGCCTATAATGACCGGGAATTCCACGCAGGTGAGTGAACTGGCTGGCGGAAGAGAGGTGGCATGTTCTGTCCACTACATGGAGTCTAGAAACCAAGCAGGCTGCGGGAGAAGAGAAGCACTCTTCTCACTCAACAAAGACATGCAGCTCTCCATCCTTCCTCCGCCAGGCCCCAATAGGCTAGTAGCTTCTGTGGGCTTATTAAGCTTCATCACACCTACACGTTTGTCCCGGTTTTCCCTCGAAGTATCCCACTTCATTTCCATAGCATATGAAAGCTTGCAAACTTATACCTGTGCGCTTGTAAGTCCCATTCCTCTTTACACCTCCCCTGTAGCGCGTTGCTGAGGTTCACTCTCACATGCCGTCACCTCCGCCCATTGATCTCCTTTGTACCTCCTGCTACAGTTTATTGGTTGTTGGAAGTTGGATAACTCCCCCTCCATTCATCCTGATGGAAAACCTCCCTCTCCACCTCCTTCCATGAGCTTTTGCATTACCGGAAGAACCGGACTTTCTGTGCACCAAAATATGTCACTAAGAGGGTGGGGGACAACTGCAATCACAGCAGGACATGGTCAGCGTCATCGGAGTCCTTTGCATGCAATTCGCCATGACAGCAGACTATAACGCTGGTGTGATAGAGCTCATTGACAAGGCTGCTGTAGTCCCATGAGTAGACAATGTGAAGGCCATCACATCTCTACCGGTGAGGGGTCCTGGGGATCTCTAAACAGAACTCTTAGCACTCCCCCCAAAATATGAACACCCCAGGGTTCTTCAGGGGAAACTATGGCAGTCAAACCGATGCAAAGCTGATGTAAGTTTGTAAGATTCATAGAGCCTGGGTGAGGATCTACCCCAGATATATCAAACTCCACTGTCAAACATGGAAAAGATGGAACCAGAGTCCTCCCACTAAGTCTGTGGAATATAGACCTAAAATTTACCAGCATGATGTGTTTACTCCTGTTAGCAACTGTGAATCAAGAACTGGAAACCAGCATCAACTCAAAGACAAGAACAACAGATTCAAAGATGAGAGACATGCATGTGGAGAGGCCCATTACAGGGCTCAATATTAGAGACATTCTGCAGGCGTTGCCCACACATTAATGGCAGACCCGGCCCTATCGTTAGGAAGAGTGAAGCGGTCGCTTCAGGCAGCAGATGCTTGGAGGCGCCAGCAAGGTGTTGGAGGAGAGAGCGGTGGGCCATGGAGCCTGCCCTGCACCCCCTAAGCTAGCCTGCTGCCTTTAGGTGCAGTGGAGGAAGCTGCCCAGTGTTGAAGTAAGATTCATCTGCCAGTCCAGTCAGGTTTTGTACACAGAACGAGAGGGGGCACCATCTTGTTTGTTGCGTCAGGCAGTAAAATGTCTCGGGACGGCCCTAATTAATGACTACAGTAATGGCTGGAAACTATGCAGCAAGAATGGCTACAAAACCACATCCACAATGACTAGAAACTTGTCTTGTTTTGCTATGAGCCCACTAGAAAAGTAAAGTTCTTATAAGCAGCGCGCTCTAACCCATTGAACTAACATTTTGTTTTCCCAGGCAGTATAAACCCCTGAGGGGGATAGATAGCACTGAAACCACAGTGGCTGGAAACTTGCAGCGACAGGGTAGGCAACCTTTTCGGGTCCATGGGCATCCCATAAAGTAGAAGGACCCCAAAAGGCACACACCTGAGATGAGGGTGAAGGTGACCGAGTAGATCCCGCTGTCCTTGTGCGCCTCCCCACCCTCGGAGTAGCTGATGTCCACTTGGAACTTGACAGGTTTCTGGAAGACGGAGGGGCCGCCTGACGACTTGTATTCGGCCCGGAAGCTTGTTTGGGATACGACACTGTGACTCAGGCTGGGGATCTGTGGAGGTGAGGGAAGGCAAGACACGTCAACCTGCAGGCCAGTAGATGGATGGGATCCCCTTCCAGTGTCCTGCGTGTCAGGGCTGCCTCTACCCTGAGGCAGAGTGAAGCTATCACTTCAGGTGGCTGATGCTGGGAGGTAGTAGCAAGGAAGAGGGGAGGCCTGAACGCCACACAGCCTGGTCTGCACCCATTAAGTTAAGCCTGCCGACTTCAGTGGCAGTGGAGGATGCTGTCCCATTATCTGCCAATCCCATCAGCTTTTGTACATGTACTGGGAAGGAGCGCCATCTTGTTCTTCTGCTCAGGGAGCAAAATGTCTTAAACCAGCCCTGTGGCGTGTTGACGGGTACACAACCTTTTCAGGCTGGAAGGCTGCATGTGATGCTGTGTTAGGGGACCACCCATATGCATACACGCACACACACGCACACACACATACATCCTAGTGATCCTGATACAGATCACTCTTTCTTCGCTGCTGCTTCCAGTGAGGAAAGAGGTTCTGCATTATGATCACTGGGGGAGTGAATTGGCAGTGGAGTGTTAGGACGCCCATGTGGGGAGGAAACTCAGGCTGGGCAGGTAATGGGGAAAACGGGTTTTGCTCCCCTGTGCAAGTTCCACCACTATCCAAACCCTGCTATCCTCAGCAACCAGTAGGCATAGGGTGACCATATGGAAAGGAGGACAGGGCTCCTGTATCTTTAACAGTTGTCTAGAAAACGGAATTTCAGCAGGTGTTATTTGTATATATGGAGAACCTGGTGAAATTCCCTCTTCATCACAATAGTTAAAACTGCAGGATCCTTGCCCTATTGACCAGATACAAAAGAGGGAAGAGCTCCTGCAGCTCTAACTGTTGTGATGAAGAGGGAATGTCACCAGGTGCTGAATGCACACAAAGGACACCTGCTGAAATCCCCTTTTCTATGGAACTGTTAAAGATACAGGAGCCCTGTCCTCCTTTCCATATGGTCACCCTAAGTAGGCTTCATCCTGCCAGTCATTCATCATCATCTCCCCCAAACCTCCCAAACACACACTCCTCTCCCTTCTTGCCTGGTGCTCAGCGCTTACCGAGAGGAAGGCATGTACAATGTCAGCCTTGATGGAGCTCAGGGGTTTGTCTCTGATGACCACAAAAATTTGTTCCTCTTTGTCTAGGTTGATAAAATTCCCAAACCAGGATTTCTTGGCTAGCCTGAGAGGGGAGGGAAGCAGAATAGACAGGCTGTGATTGTATGCAAAGAATGACGGAGAAGAAGATTGGGAGATGGGTGGCTTGTGGCCAGTGATGTCACAGATACTATCCAGTAGGTACCTGCGATGCTTGTGCAACCACATCATACAGGCCACAACACACACTCTTGTGATATATGCACTTTTTCTAGGGGGGCGGGAGAAAGACATTTAGATTCCCCATACCAGCAACAGCACACTGGTTGCAGAATAAAATTATTGTCAAAAAGGAATATGATGAAAGAACCAGGGGGTGAGGGAAAGGAACCAAATTCTCCTCTCGACCATCACCATCTTCTGATACTCACTCAGGGGATGACTCTGGAGTAAGACTGGACATTTCCTCTGGTGTGGGAACTGCAGGGGAGAGGGGAAACATAAAACGTAAACCAGGAACAAGCTTGACCCCTTTCCCACCCACCCTGGCCCTTCAAGGGCTACCAGATGCTGAGGACAAAAGCAGGGGACGGCCAGGACTTCCACACCCCTCCTTGAGGAAGGGCGCGTGCCTTGCATGTAGAAGGTCCCAGGAAGGGCTGTTGCTAGGCAAGTAAAAGATTCAGGGCTCAGTCCCACAACACACAGCCCTGCATGCAGTTTGCGTATGTTAATTTGTATTGATATATGAACATTTACTTGGACTAATCTACATCTCACAGAAGGCAAAGCAATTAATTTTTTGGGCCCAAATGGCCTCCCACAAAATAAATTCTTCCGTTACTTTGCATCCCGCCCCAGATCATCCCAAACCAATTACAATTAATTTACAATTTCTCTCCCCCACATGCACTTCTTTCGCTTTTTCCCCTCCAGGAGAAAAACTGGCCCCATCCCCAGGCAATTAAACTTAGAAGAAAAGCTTCCACTGGCACCTATAGAATGGGATTTCCCCTCTTAATTGCCATGCAAGGGGGAAGGACTTGAGGTTGCCCCAGCATGTGGGGTAGGGAGGGGTAAACTTCTTCAAAACTGCCCCATGCAAGGCAATTAAGGCGAGAAAGAAATCCTCTATCAGCATCAATGGACATACAAGGATCTGGGGAATAGATCCAGGGCCCTGGGAAAGAGGTCCAAGGCCCAAGCCTCATGTGCCTAGCCCTAGCGACGCCTCTCCCGGGTTCACTGAGTAGGCAGTAACTGAGCTAGATGGACCAAGTCAGTATAAGGAAGCTTCCTAGGTTCCCATATCACACCCTACATAGCTCTCACACACTCAGCTGGCATAGCCTTAATTAGGGTGACCCTATGGAAAGGAGGACAGGGCTCCTGTAGCTTTAACAGTTGGACTGAAAAGGGAACTTCAGCAGGGGTCCTTCGTATGCACGCAGCACCTGGTGAAATTCCGTCTTCATCACAACAGTTACAGCTGCAGGAGCCCTGACCTCTTGACCGGATACAAAAGAAGGCAGGGCTCCTGCAGCTTTAACTGTTGTGATGAAGGGGGAATTTCACCAGGTGCTGCTGAAATCCGCTTTTCAATACAACTGTTAAAGCTACAAGTGCCCTGTCCTCCTTTCCATATGGTCACCCTACTCAAACTCCCTTTCCATTCGTTCATGCCGGCCCCTTTGAACCAGCCCTGAGTCCCCCCCTTCCCTCCTCCTCCTCGATCCTTCTTAATTGATCACATGGTACTCTGGGCGCAGTTTCCCACGTTGAATACTTCGTCCCCTGGTTCACAGCTTTTGCACCCACCCACCTGACAAGAGAGTTTTAGAGCAGACTTCCCCAAGCTGCCGCTCTCCAGATGTTCTGGATTACAACTCCCAGCATTCCTGACCATTGGCCATGCTGGCTGAGGCTGATGAGAATTGAATTCCACGACATCCAGTGGGCACCAGCTTGGGGACGGCTGCTTTAGACGTTTGCTTATCTATGATATTTGACATCTTACACCAGAGGTGGGGAACCTCCAGCCCGTAGGCCAAATCTGCCCCCTCTGGGGTCCCAAGATGGCCATTCCCCCATTTCCTAACCCTGAACCCCTTTGCCCTGACCGCTGATCGTTTCCAGCTTTTGCAGTTCTTTCTCCCATTCTAAAAAGTTGAAATGCCTCTCCTTAAGGAAGGCTGAGTTAATGGCGGTAAGAGCTCCAAGTTAAAACATGCTGGTGTGTTGGCCCCACCCCTTTTGCCTTCAGCCACGCCCACCCCTAGAATGCAGCCCCCCCCCCCCGCCCGAGAGATGATCTGAAATGGAATTCGGCCCACGGGCCGGAAAAGGTTCCCCTACCCTGTCTTACGCACTCACCCAACAGGAGGCACAGTTGTCATGCAGCTCACTTCACCCCCACCCTCACAGGCCCCTCCCCAGCAGGGGGCAGCATTGCACACTCACCTTGCAGTTTCCGGCGGTGAAAACGCGGGGAGCCAAGGAAGCTGTTCTTGATGGAGTTGAGGCGGGTTTTCCAGGCCACGCCGGCCACGCCAGGGCTGCTCGGTGGCGTCCCACCGGGAGTGCCGCTGGGGCTCTCTTTGGGCGTGTGCACCGGGGTGCCGAGCGGAGTGGGGAGGGGACTTCCCCGAGGGGAGGGGTGGGGAGTGACCTGCAGCACAGATTTGGGTGGGGGTTTAGTAGAGGGGAAAAAGCAACGGGGAGAGGAGGGCGGGTGAGGGGGCGGAGAGTTGGGGGGCAAGGGGAACGGGGCGGAGCATCGGCTCTGCAGGGCCCGGTCGCCTGCCGGGCTGCCCTTGGCCGGAAGCGTCTGCGTCTTCGCAGGGGCAGTGGGAGGCGATGGGAGAGAGAAGCTGAAGATGGGGCTCTGGGTGTGGGGAAAAGTGGGGTGGGGGGAGAGAGGTGAGGGGGGGAGAGCCGTGAGATGGGAGTGAGTAATGGCAGGTGACAGTCCCACAGCCTGCTCCCAGAGAGTCTCGCTCCATGGCCCAGGACTTGGCTTTCCCCTATTGTGTCACTGACTCAAGGATTAGCCAGCCCCATGGCAAACCTGCCCCATGCTCTTTGGTGAACGGTTATGGTGCCCTAAGTCTTCTCCTTTGCAGCCAGTCTGACATACGCTCTTCCAGAGGGAAACCTATCCACTGACCCCCACAGCTTGGATCCAACTTTACCGCAAGGCCGGGTCCGGATCCAGAACAGGCCGCAAGCCCAGCCCTGCACCGCCCTTCCTGATCAGCCATCCTCTCCTACAGAACGACCACTCTCAACTCCAAACTCTGAGCTAGCCTCCAGACCTTTTGGAGCACAACTCCCATCACCCCCAGCCACCATGGCTGGGAATGATGGGAGCTGTAGTCCAACACATCTGGAGGGCACCAGGCCTGCGGAGGCTACGAAACATTTCCCAACAGGGAATCTGCTCTTCAGCCTATACAGCATTTCTTTTTGGGAGGGTGGGGACCTTCGGTCCTTTGAGAAACTGTCGCTCACAAAATGGCCGCTACAAAATGGCCACCATGGGAGGCATGGCTAATCACAAAGGACAAGACACCTTTCCCGGAGGCAGAATGATACAAGTCAGAGGTGGCGGGGAGGGGGCCCTAAGCCCCAAGACTTCTCTCTCTTACCCTCGCTGGTCTCTTTAACCCCCCTGCCTTCAACTTACCAGAGATCCCAACTATAGGTAAAAACATGTTGATTTTTTTAAAAAGGGGGAATGGGCACGGCTGCCGAGAAAGGGGCACCTCTGCATATCCCTGCTATAGAGAAACAACCCTGAAGAACCAGACAGACTACCGTAAAGAGAGAGGGCCTCACCTTCTCCCCATATCTAGCCCCACTTCTGCATGCCTTTAATAACTACGACAGGCAGACATTCAAGCGGCAAAGCCTTTGCCAGCACAGAGGTATCCTGCTGGTAAAAGCTGCACCAGCTGAGTTTCTGCCTTTTGTGCGACAGTTAGCCACAGGGCAGCCCTGCCTCCACGAAGACACTGTCTCTACTGCCGCAACAGCCTAATGGGTTCCACTGTCAAATTTTACCCAATAATACTGGTTGGTGTCCTGCAGCCTCCTGCGTTGGGCCATCCTAGACACAACATTAAGCACACGTCAGACCCTTGGTTCGGGGTTAGGAAATAGCAGGTGTGGGGGAGCTGCAGGATCATGGATTGAAACGGAGAGGGGATTTAACCCTTTGTCCCATCGCGGTCCTGATCCAGAGCACAGAAATGGCAGCTGCACGGGGTGCTGATCCAGATCAGGAGTGTGGCAAGGAGATAGACTCCCTCTCTGCGACACTGTCGTCCTGATCTGCATTGCCGGCGTCGACACGCACGCATCATCCAGAAACCAGTGCACAAGGGCCTGTCGAGTGCTCAGCGTCACGCTGAGTTTGGCTCTTTGTCTCCCCTTCGACTGGGTTGTATCCGATGTTAGAGGAGACCCACCGAAAGGAGTGGGACTTGGGTTACTCATGACTAACTTACATCCCATTGATTTCAGTTGGCCTACTCTAAGTAGGGCTAACATTCAGTGGTGTAGCAGAGCCAAGCCTTGCCAGGACGCAGCGCCGGCACGTTTTGACAGCAGGGCTGCTGACATCATCTGCTGCCCCCTTCAGAATTCCCGGCTCCTCTGAGCTTAGATGCAGTCCTTGTAACACCCGATAAAAAGGATTTTCCCAGAAACAATATATTGTCCCCAGTTGTACTGTGAAGTATTTAGGGGCGGCTTAGGCTTGAATGGGCAATTAAGACTCATAAGCTTTACCAAAATCTACACTTTCAGATTTACCACCACACCACTGCTAACGTAGGATAACGTAGCCAGGTCTAACTGTGGTCCTGATAGGTGACCATATGGAAAGGAGGACAGGGCTCCTGTATCTTTAACAGTTATATTGAAGGGGGAATTTCAGCAGGTGTCATTTATATGCATGCAGCGCCTGGTGAAATCCCCTCTTCATCACAACAGTTGAAGCTGCAGGAGCCCTGCCCTCTTTTGTATCTGGTCACTCTACAGAAGAGGGCAGGGCTCCTGCAGTTTTAACTGTTGTGATGAAAAGGGAATTTCACCAGGTACTGCATGCATACAAAGGACACCTGCTGAAATTCCCCCTTCAATGCAACTGTTAAAGATGCAGGAGCCCTGTCCTCCTTTCCATATGGTCACCCTAGTCCTGTCCACACTCTCAAACTCCTGTCCGCACAAATCTTGACCCTACCGCCTGCTATTCAGAGGTCTTTTCGGGTCATCAACATTTCCCCCCTGAAAGTGGCTAGGTCCCTCGGAAAGCTCTGCGCCAGGTGGCAATTCAACAGGTCTGACTTTCCCCTGGCATGGAAAGGCAAGAATGGGGGTGGAGGTGGGGGGTGAGCTGCATCTGGCCAGTCTTCTGCCTGTCGTTCATGCAACTGTGAAAGGCGTGGCTCCCCCACCCCTACCCACCCTGGTCAGGAAAGGCCCCATAATCTCCACAGCACCTCCACCACCGCCCCCAGCTTGAATGGAGTGCAAGATGGGATGTGGATGAGGCTGCTGGGTCTGTGGATCTGTTTCCCAACCTCCACCCCCTTCAAAACCCACCCCATTCCCTCCTAGTGCCCCACACCTACTCTACTCCCCCCCATCAGCCCCCCAGCTGCCCCCTAGCCTCTGCCCCAATTGTTCATTTTACTTTCTCCACCGCCACCCCACAATCTTTGTTATATCGCATATACTCACCCTGGGGCTACTGAGGGGACTAGACGATAAGCCAGTGGACGCACCACTCACCGATCGAGACCTGTTTGTATAGAAGGAAGTGATATTGGAGGATTCGTGCTGTCTGGGAAACTGAGATACACAGGAAAGCAATTCTCTGGACCATCAACAGGGGGCAGCAACACACTGCACGCCTATGCAGTTCCCAGCACAACCAGCAGAGGCAGCAAAGATAAAAGCCCGGAAGACCATAAAACGTGTGTTAACTTTCTCTCTAAAATAGGCAATAACAAAGCATTAAAAACATCCATTCTCAGCACAGCCAGTCAGAGGTAGGCTATAGAACTGAATACACCTGCAGCTTCTGATACCATTGGCAGGGAACAACAATGTTTTGTGAATGTGTATTTTTAGCACGATAAGCATACATGTTAATTCCTGGCACAGCTACTGGAGGGTAGCAGAAAATGAAAATATTTGCAGTTCCCAATTCCAGTAGCAGGGAAGCATACTGAAAAGGCGACATCGCCCTCTAATGTCTGGTTGCAGAAGTGTCCCTCTCCTGCTAAACCGATGCAGACAGAAGGCCTGTTCAGAAGACACCTTAAACCATGGCGTTAACCATGGTGGTTAAGCCAAAAAGCCAGGCCATGTTCAGAAGACACCTTAAACCGCAGCTTTAACGATGGTGAATAAGGCTTTTTGCTTTATTCACCATGCCAAAAGCTGTGGTTTAAGATGCCTTCTGAACACAGCCCAGCTTTCTGGCTTAACCACCATGCTTAACGCCATGGTTTAAGGTGTCTTCTGAACACAGCCAGAGAGGAACTCACCTCTGGCTATGTTGTGCCATCTCTATGGCCCGTCGGGCCGGGACTGGGGAACCGCCGTCCGTGACACTCAGGACTTCCATGGACTTCCGCTCAGGCCGGCGCTTTCCATGCCGGTTCAGCATGGGCGAGTCGACCCGCTTCCGAGGGGGGTCTGGAAAAAATGAGAGAGAAGAGCCCGGCTGTGGCTGCCTTCTTGGTGAAGTGCAGGGGCTGTCTTCATTCAGGGATCATTCAGTATTCAAAGGAAGAAAAAAGGAAAGCATTCAAATACCCTGATGACCGCTGCCACACATTGCTTTGAGAGGGCCAGAGGACAGAATTTGGAGAGTGTGGGGATGAGACACACAGAAGTGCAATTCCCAGGTCCATCAGCAGAGGGCAGCAAGGCATTGCATACATAGGCTGCTCCCAGCACAGCCACCACTTGGTGCAGGGTCCAAGAACCGTGGTCCTCCAGGTGTTGATGGACTACAATGCCCATCAGCCCCAGCCAGAATGGCCAATGGTCAGGGACGTGGGGAGTTGTAGCCCAGCACCAACGGGAGGGCCACAAGTTCCCCACCCCTGAAGAACGCGTTCAAGGAGGGGATCTTTCACTGAGAGTGGGCTACGCCACACGGGTGTGCAGGAAGTAGATCTCCAGATGTTTTGGACTTCCAACTCCCAGAAGCCCTTGCCAGTATGGCCAACAGCTGGGAATTCTGGGAGTTGTTATCCCAGACATCTGGAGAACTACTTTCAGCCCACCTCTGGGCTAAAAGGGGATGTATCGGGAACTATATTAGTATATTATTGCTTTGATCTTCCTGTTTACCCCTACAAAATCCCCAAATGTGACCTGGGGTTTAGCAAACCAGCCAAGCAGCCCTGTCTGGGGGATCAGAGGATGGGGGCTTCGTTAATGATGGGATCCAGGGCCTTCTGAAAACATCTTTTGGATCCTTCGGAATCATTTTGGGCTGCATTAATAGAAGTATAGCTTCCAAATCACGTGAGGTACTGGTTCCTCTCTATTCGGCCCTGGTTAGGCCTCATCTAGAGTATTGCGTCAAGTTCTGGGCTCCACAATTCAAGAAGGATGCAGACAAGCTGGAGTGTGTTCAGAGGAGGGCAACCAGGATGATCAGGGGTCTGGAAACAAAGCCCTATGAGGAGAGACTGAAAGAACTGGGCATGTTTAGACTGGAGAAGAGAAGATTGAGGGGAGACACTCAAATACTTAAAAGGTTGTCACACAGAGGAGGGCCAGGATCTCTTCTCGATCCTCCCAGAGTGCAGGACACGGAATAACGGGCTCAAGTTAAAGGAAGCCAGATTCCAGCTGGACATCAGGAAAACTTCCTGACTGTTAGAGCAGTGCGACGGTGGAATCAGTGACCTAGGGAGGTTGTGGGCTCTCCCACACTAGAGGCCTTCAAGAGGCAGCTGGACAAGCATCTGTTAGGGATGCTTTAGGGTGGATTCCTGCATTGAGCAGGGGGTTGGACTCGATGGCCTTGTAGGCCCCTTCCAACTCTGCTATTCTATGATTCTATGATTCTATGATATCCCTGGTCTCCTTCTGGGAGAAACTCTTCCTCCTCTTCCTCCTCATGAAGTGTTTTCGGAAAGGGGTCCCTGACGATGTCTCACCAACATCATTGCGTGGAGGTAAGTCCTCATCCTCGCAGCTGGGATATCTCTCCTTGCGGTCGAGTAGAAGGTAGTAAATCATTTTCTCCTGGTTCTCCCTGCAATGGGGAAGGCAAGAAATGGGAGAAATGGGGTCAGCCTGCAGGCTGTGTTCACACTGCCCTGTGGGGATATGGGATGGAGGCCGTGGCTCTTTATTTTCCTCCAACCCAACTGTTTACAGCACAGCTGGGACACGGCTGCCCCTCACCGCCCACTGCCACAGA
Source organism: Elgaria multicarinata webbii (assembly GCF_023053635.1). NCBI lineage: Eukaryota > Metazoa > Chordata > Lepidosauria > Squamata > Anguidae > Elgaria > Elgaria multicarinata. Next base: position 29,992,881 of record NC_086181.1, on the reverse strand, counting down.
ATCCAGGAAAAATAAATAAGCCTAAAAATGGTGTTTGCAATATTACGGAGCATCAAAAAGGTCAACTTTAGCTTGTTTGCAGTCTAAATTTGACCCTTTTCAGGTTTTTGTTTTTCAGCGCCCACAGGGGCGGGAGAAGAAAATGACCCCTGAACCTCCCACAGGAGCCTGCTCATGATTTCCATTTTCCCTTCCTGATGCTTCCATTTTTCTTCCTTTCATCCATTTTTTGCCAAGCCCTGCTTTCTCCATCAGATGCTTCCTCTTAAGAGTGCATCCATGCTACAAACCCCGATTTGTCTCATGGGTCTATGTCGTGGTTCTTTTAAGTACCTAGCAATGCCCCGTTGCACTAACATGCTGCATCCCCCCCCCCCAGTGCAATGTGCAAAACGTAAGACAGGCTCTCATCGCCCCTTCCGGCCGTGCACGTCCTGGTCTCTCACCCGTCGTTCTGCAGCTCCTGCTTCAACTTGTTCTTGTCACGGAAACAGCCCAGCGAGTGCATGCTCTCCAGCACATCAGGATCCAATTCGCTGACAGACTGGATCCGTCGGATTGCCACCTTCCGCGGAATTGGTTGCTCTGGCTCTGGCTCGTTCTTACCTCCCCTGGGAGAAAAGGATCATAAACCAGGTAAAAGACAAATAGCGACCACATCACAGTTATTGGGGCAGCAGGATGTGTGAGGGCTATACAAGAAGTATAGAATATAGCCTATAATGCAATAAACAAGCAATAGTGCAGGAGGTGGGTAATTTGTTGACAGAATTAAAATATTTACGACACTTTTCAGTAAAAACAATATCCAAAGCAGCAAACGAAAAGAGCAACAAAATAACTAATGGGGTGGACAAGCAGTTTTCTGTTGAGAGATTCAAGCCTTCGTGGGGAATCTGCAATGTGCAAGACCACAGCCAGCAGTGAGCAGGGCCAGAGCCAAATGTGGGTGGCCTCACTCCTATTTTCTCTCTCTCTCTTCCTGCTACCCTCTTTTCTCCCTCTTCCTTCCTACTAGTGGGTTGCCAGGAAAGGGACAGATCAATCTTGCCAAAGCTCTGTACTGATCGCACATAGAGGGTTTTTGAAATTAGGTCAAGGGCCGTACTCTGAAGTAAATCTTGATACCCTGTTCCTTGTTCATCAAATCATGGCTTTTGTCATGACTTGCAGGCCAAAAAAACCCTACAGACGACATACCTATGCATGTCTTATATGGGGATTTTATTTTATATCAATATTTTGATATTTTTATTTATTTATTACATTTATATCCTGTCTTTTTTCCTCCTTAAGAAGCCCAAGGTGGTGTCCTCCTCCATTTTTATCCTCACAACAACAACCCTGTGAGGTAGGTTGGGCTGAGAGTCTATGACTGGTCCAAAGTCACCCAGTGAGCTTCCATGGCTGAGTGGAGACTAGAACCCAGATCTCCCGACTCTCACCACTACACCAAACAAATAAATTTACCCACTTGCATTATTATTACTTTAAAGAGCCTTGCCTTCATGGGTACAGAGCTAAATTTGGAGAAGAAGTTCTTGAGCCAGAAGCTCAGAAGCCAACAAGATTCTTCTAGAGTATCTCACAGTGGTGTGGGTGTGTGAAGCCTTGAGGCCTACAGAGGCAAAGTAAAAAGGTCAGGCCTAGACGCCTGGGTTATTGTTGTCGTTGTGAGGGGATATCCCTGAGAGGAGTAATTTCATTTCTCTGGTTAACAATCATTTTCCTGGTTAAATTTCATTTCTCCAGTTAAGTTTCATTTCTTCAATGTTGAAACAGTACTTTCTGTTTTGGGGAAAGAGGGTATAGAAAGAAAGAAGAAAGCCAGCCAGAAGGAAAGAGAGCAGGAAAGGACAAGACCATCAGGAAGAAGCAGCTGAAAAAGCCTAAATGCAGCTAGGGTAAAGGACTTGTGTTTTTGCAACTTTTATTTTCTTTTAATTCCTTTGTATCACTCAGCACTATTGACTAAATATCTTTTCTTATAATTTGTTTGTTTTAATATTCTATTAAACTGTTAAAGTGTCTGGAGTGTCACTCATCTCACATCTACAGCCTAAATTTCACGTTATTGGGAATTCCCAATAATGTGGAATTTAAGCTGTAAAGGGAGGAAGATGGGGCTCTGAAGGAGGCAAAGGATCCTTAAGGAGTTGCTCAGGGGGTCCAGGACATAGGCTGAGCCATGACAGGGTGACTCTGGAACTTTTGTACTCTGCACATCTCCTGGGTTCAGTTTCTCCATGTGCTTCCCCCACTTCCCTGCTGTGGAGGCAGAAAATATTGGACTCTTGGTCAAGACAAGATAGGGAAAGGGAGTCTGGATTGAGTGGGAGTCAAACAGGAGGACCTGCAGATACTCACAAGAACCACGGGTGTTTCTGAATCTGTTCCAGCTAAATAAAAATAAAACACCATCAGGCACCATTTCTCCATAAACTGTCCATAAAACAGCCACATGCCCCCACCGCTATCGTCATTGCAATCATCAATAATAAAAAGTTGCTTTATTAATAAAGTGCATTGCTCTTCACACACTCAATATATTACAATAAACGTACAGTCAACATCAACTAAAATAGATTTGCTTTCAACCTGGGAGGAAAGGGGGAAAGGAAAAGGAAAATACAACGTAGGGAAACCCTCGCTAAATTCCCTAAAAAATCAGCCTGTCACTTCACAGGGGCAGCCGATAGAAAGGATAAAGGAGTGTTGTGTGACGGTCATGGTTGCCTAAAGCAGTAAGCAGACATCCATCCATATAGCAGAGCAGGGGTGGGCAACCTTAAGAACATAAGAAGTCCCCTGCTGGATCAGACCAAGGGTCCATCTAGTCCAGCACTCTGTTCACACAGCGGCCAACCAGCTGTCGACCAGGGACTCACAAGCAGGACATGGTGCAAAGCACCCTCTCACCCATGTTCCCCAGCAACTGGTGCACACAAGCTTACTGCCTCGAATACTAGAGACAGCACACAGCCATCAGGGCTAGTAGCCATTGATAGCCTTTGCCTCCAGGAATTTATCCAACCCCCTTTTAAAGCCATCCAAATTGGTGGCCATCACTATACCTTGTGGTAGTGAGTTCCATAATTTAACTATGCATTGTGTGAAGAAGTCCTTCCTTTTATTTGTCCTGAATCTCCCACCAAACAGCTTCATGGAATGGCCCCGGGTTCTAGTATTTTGAGAGAGGGAGCTGACAGCTACGTTCTCTCAGGGGAAAGTGGTTGCGGGGCATATACAGGCCTTGGCCAAAAGGGCGCAGGGACACTTTCTCCCCTCCTCTCGCTCTCTGTCCCCTTCATTCATCCATCACCACTTCATTCTCTCCTCCTTCCATTTCCCCCACTCTCGGCTCCCTTCATTCATCCATCACTACTTCATTCTCTCTTCCATTCATTCCCTTCATTCTTCCTTTCATTCATCCTCTCCCTCGCACACACATGCATTCATTCATACAAACTCTCAAAGCACAAAAGCAGCTCCTCTCTCTTCATCCAATCCCCTTAGATGATGCTTCCACACGGAGGGCTCCTAATGTTACCAATCGGATGGTCTCGGGCAACTCTTCGATCTTTCCTTCCTGAACACATTTTTGGCAGTAAGAAAAAAGATGGGAAAAGTGGTGGGGAAACACAGGAGTGGAAGATGCCGACGCTGGGAATCCCCCTGCAAAGTGGTAGCACCATTGAGCCTCATTGGGAAGCGGGCTTCAGTCTCTCTTCCATTCATTCACTTATTCTTTCTCTCTCTCACACACACGCACATCCGTTCAAGCGCACAAGCATTCACGATGGCTCCCCACCCCTGCCCACCTGCCAGCCAGCTTGCCTCCCCATGGGGTCCCCCAGCCTCCACTCACCCCCAGCCTGTCAGCCAGCCTGCTCTGCCTCCGTTCCTCTTGCTTCCGCTCACCCCCACCCCAGCCATCTCATTATCCAAAGTGCTGAACCTATTTTGGGGAGAGGCTCAAGCACCTTGGATAGCTCCCTTAGAGTTCTAAGTGAAACCCAGAATGGATTCACAGCCCCATCGAAATTGCAGCGAACAGCCTCCACTGGCTATGCCACCCACACTGGTGTGGAAACTGAACAGGTCAGGATTAAACAGACGACACAGGGGGGATGGACAGGAAGCTGTGCATTTGGGATCTATGGATCCATCCCGCGACATTCCCTTCCCAAACTGGCTTGCTAGCTACAGGTGTAGCTTTGGCTATTGGGCGGTATAGAAATGCAATAAATAAATAAATAAATAGATAGATAGTTCCTAGCCGGGAATTCACACTTAGGTTACAAATCTGCATCATCTCAAGCTGCCAGTGAGGGCCCATGTGACGGAATGCTCCTACTTTAAAAGAAAAAAAAATCCCCACAGATAGAAAACTAGCACAACAGTGAAAAGAGTTCTAGTCTAAACCTGATGTGCTAATTTTCTGTGTGCAGGGAGGGAAATTATATGGACGAGCGTTCCATCATCAGGTGACAGCTCCTACCTGCAGTTTGAAGTGGGACCACCCAGGCCTGCCTCCTCAGTTAGAACTAGGCCCAAGGCTCTACCACACTGCCTGCAGGGGGGTTGGAGGAGCCAAGAGCTCCCCTCCTGCTAAACCACGCTTCGGCCTCGCTTTCTCCAGTGTTTGCAATGGCAGGATGACTCACGCTAAGACGCTTCTCAGGCTCCACCTCAATCATGCCCCGCAAGAGGTTCTGGCAGTCAGGCGGGATGAAGTGGGGCATGTGGAAAATCCCCCGTTTCACTTTTTCCAACAGCTGCCGTAGGTTGTCGTCGTCAAAGGGTAGCGCCCCCTGCAGGACACAGGGCGAGAGAAGCCAAGTCAAAATCAAGGTTGGCACAATTTCAGTATCCAAAACTGAAATTCCAAATGCCAAAATGCTGTCTTTGAATTCAAGTCCATGAACTGGACTGAACATGGGCCCCCTTGCCCCCGCTGTTAACTCTCGCCTCCTCTATCTGCCTCCCCTCCCTCTGTTGCATCCTCAGTGTTAAATTTATAATTGTAAGCTCCTCAGGGCAGTGACCACTCTTGCTGCTTTGTAAAGGGACACGCACAGTGGTGGTGTTCATAATGACAGCAACAGCAGTAACAACTCTCACTGACAGGAGCACCTCCATAAACAGATATTTACAGTCAGTAAAAATAAGTGTGTGTGGGGGGAGGGATATTTATTTATTTCTATATATTTCTACCCTGCCCTTCTAATTCTTACGCATCACACTGGACATGTTACAACACATAACATCACAGTATCACAATAAAACCACACAATTAAAGTGGGATGGAGGCAAGCTCAACAGATTCAAAGCCAGACATCTAAACAGGTCTAGGATTCTATCGGAACTATTTTTAGCTGTCTAAATTGTTTTAAATGTTGTATATTTATATTTTTATGCTGTATCATATGCTGTATTTATTATCTTATGAACTGTTGTAAACTGCTAGGAGAGCTTCGGCTAGTGAGTGGTATAGAAATGAAAATAATAATAATAATAATAATAATAATAATAATAATAATAATAATAGAAAAATATACACCACTGGCTATCGAAGTTAAAGAACTATGGCAACAGGAAAAGGTCCCAATTACCCCGTTAGTCACATCAGTCACTGGCATCTCATCAAAAAACTATAAAGAAAACCTTCAGAAACTGGGCCTACCAAAATACATGCACGCCAACATTCAGAAAGCAGTCATACTTAAAACATGTTCAATAGTCAGGAAATTCCTGAATCAGTAAAAAACAGCACGACTTGACAAAACCCCTCATGTCTGTATAGAAAAACAGCTATGTGCGAGAGATGATGATATCATCTGCCCAGCAAGGCAACATCCTGTCAGAGATCCTGTAATGTAATAATAAATAAATAAAATCCTAAACGTCTTCGCCAGTCGGCGGAAGGTAAACCAAAAGAGGCTAATTTGGGGTGCAGCATTTGGATTTCCGGCTTCAAGAGCAACCAAAACATTTTGGGGCTGGCCTTGTCCTCTGTTCAAAGGCATCCCAAGATTTGGGGAACCTTTTGGGAACAGGATGGCATTGATTCTCCCTCCCTCCCAAGTAGTGGGTCCAGGTGTTCCACTTTACAGAGGGTAGTCCTCTATTTGAATGGCTGCCCAGTTCAAATCCAGCTTAATGCTGAAGAACTGTGAGTGGGGAGAGGCAGAAGCCTTGAAGTTGCCCATCAAGGGTTGGCGCCTGGACAGCAGACTGAGCAGGCGCACCGGTTAGTCTTCCTCTCTATTGTATTTCTATTTAAATTATAGCAATTCTTTGTAAATGTGCATTTATGCATATACATGAGCACATGCAAGTGGGGATCCCCCATTGTTCTCTTTTTGGGTGGTGCATTTTCCTCCTTTTCTTTAGCAACGCGTAAGCGGCCACCCTAACGCCACAGGAGAACTAAGCGGCGCCTGAAGAGCCTGGCAAAGATTGGGGAGGGGCCTTACCACCAGCAGGGCAAAGAGGATGACTCCACAGCTCCACATGTCGGCGCGACGTCCATCATACTTCTCCCCCTGAGGAGCAAAGAGCAGAGAGATTGGGGGGTTGGTAACTGGGGCGGAGAGAGGCTGTGGGAGAATGGCGGAGACCAAAAGTCGAGGGAGGGAGGCTCGTCCAAGTGTTAATAGCAGCCAGGAGGGTGTATATCTCTACGGAATGGTCTCATGTCCCCTCCTCACTCTGTCCCCATATGGAACAGGAAGGAAAGGGAGGAGACAAGGAAAAGTTTATGAAGCCCAAACAAATTGTTCTGCTCCTAGTTGTTGCCTATGTGAGGGATCCCCAACCTTTTTGGGTCAGTGAGCACATTTGGGATTTTGAAACTGTGTCATGGGTGCTTTCGCAAAATGGCTGCCATGGAGGGGCTTGCATGTTCTTAAAATGGCTGCCATGGGAGGCGCATGGCCGTTCATGAAACACTCACTTCCCAGAAGGCGAGCTGCTGACGCTAGCTAAAAGGAAAGCAACTAGCCCAAGAAGCTAAGTACAAGGCAGAGGTGGGGCTGAGATCAAAAACACAAAAACACACTCTTTGGAAAATCTGAATCAATTTTACCATTAAGTTTTATATTTATGCCTACATAAATGAAGTATTTATTCCAAAATAATGCATTGGGCTTAACAAACGTTTCCCTGTGCACCCAGAGGTTCCTCCTCCTTTTCTTCTTGTAACTGATGACTTCCCATTTATTTTTCCCACTTGGGACAGGTCATAAACCTGGCAAACTGAACTGTATCCAAGTTTCAATCTAGGGCTACCAAGAAATTATCGTAATGTTTCCCATCCTTCCCCTAAGACTGAGTAACACTGAACTCTTCCTTCCCTGGTTTCAGGAAAGCACGAAGCCTTCTCCAACCTGGAGCCCACAAGATGTGTTGGACTACAACTCCCATAACCCCCATGTTGACTATGGGTGATGGAAGTTGTAGTCCAACACATCTCAAAGGTGCCAAGTTGCAGACAGCTGCTATACAGACTAACCTGGCAGTAAGTCCCATTGAAGTTAATATCACTTACTTCTGACATGTCTAAGCTGACATGAATGGTAAGGCTGCAATCCTATACCCACTTACTTGGAAGTAAGCCCCACTGAACTCAGTGGGACTTACTTCTGAGTAGACATAAATTAGCTGCCCTGAGGTCCCATTGAAATCAACAGGACATAAGTTAGTCATTAGTAACTTTTCACGTTGATTTCCATGGGACTAGGTGCAACAATCTCAGTTCAGACTCAGCCCTTTGCTGCTTTTGTAATCTGCTGATGGATTAATGAAGGTCAATTTTTCAGTCAACCAATATGCTTTGAATTTATTATTTTCTCCAATGCGCCGACCCTATTTACTCAAAAGTACGTCCCATTGAGTTCAATGGGGCATATTCTCAGGTAAGTGGGTATAGGGTTGCAGCCATTACCAGCCCTACTATTTAGGCAGAGTGAGGGGACGGAGCAGTGGCACGGAGTTGGAGGACAGAGCTGTATGTGTCATGTCCTCTGCCCTGTAGCCCCTGAACTAGCCTGCTGCCCTCAGGCATAGTGAAGGAGGCTGTCCTTTTGCCAGTGCTGAAATAAGATCAAACTGCCAGTCCGGCTGGCTTCAGCGCATGGGATGGAGAGGGGAGCCATCTTGTCATTCGCTTCCGGCAGCAAAATGTCTTCGGCTGCCCCTGACTGCAGCTCTGTGTGTATGTATCTGCAATATTTAGGCTGCAATCTCTCTCATATATATATATATATATATATATATATATATATATATATATATAATTTATACTGCCCAACAGCCTAGGCTCTCTGGGCAGTTTACAACTAAAACCATAAAATCCAATTTAAAACTTTAAAATCACATAAAACCAGAATAAGTTACAGTCAAGGGAGGGCTTGTTTAAAAAGATATGTTTTAGGAGGCATTTAAAAGTTATTATATTTTCCGCCTCCCATACATACACACATGAATCCCTCCCTGAATCTGTCCCCTCCCCACCACCCTCTCCCCTAGTTCCTCCTGGCTTCACCTTTCTCATGCAGCCAGGGTGCATTCTCTAAGTGCAACATCCCCAACTTGGGGGCCACCAGGGTGAGGCCCAATGCCAGGCTTACGGGGGACCCCTGGTTGGATACATTCGGCAACAGGGGAAGGGGAAGGAGAGACCAGCGGGGGTGAGGGGTGGGCACTAGGCCGGAATCCTTACCTTGATCACCTCAGGACATGCATAGTGAGGAGAACTGCGGCCCAGCATTGGGGGCAGAAAACAGAGAGAGAGAGAGACAGAGAGACAGAGGAAGAGTGAAACGCAGGAGAAAGCCGATCCACAGGGCCACCGGTTCAACAGGCACGTAAAGTGGAGCCTGTGGGACCCCCCACCCTCATCCCTCCACAATCTAGGATGGTTCTGGGGAAGAAATCTCTCTTCAACCTTGCCCCTTCCGGAGCTCGGGCATTTTAATTGCCAGACCTGCAAGTCGGGCCACTTGACAGGATGCTCCATTACCTCAGGGACACTTTGAGACAAGACAGTGGAATCCCCCTTAGCCTCCCTCAGCACCCTCAAGATGTTCTAGGGACTGCAGCAGCAGAAGCACTTTGAAGCCTCCGAACCTACTTATTTAAAGAGTTTGGATTGCATAGACACACTGATCCAGTTCGCATGAGCACCGCAGCCCGCCATGGCTTATTAAAGCCACAGTGGGTTGCAGCTTGTGCGGGTGGCCATTTTGAATGTTTAACCCCCAGCAGGGGGTTGCCATGGTTTGTTGTGTCATCCGAACCCAGGCAGCAGAGGTTGTTTGAGGGTTGGGACGACACGACAAGCCACATCCAGGACTTGAAAAGGAAACTTCGCACCCGCAGGAACTATGGCTTGTCGTGGCTCATAAGCCGCAGTGGTAGGGTGACCATATGGCAAGGAGGTCAGGGCTCCTGTATCTTTAACAGTTGTATAGAAAAGGGAACTTCAGCAGGAGTCATCTGTATGCCTGCAGCACCTGGGGAAATTTGTTCTTTATCACCACAGTTAAAGCTGCAGGAGCCCTGCCCTCTTTTGCATCTCATCACTCTAGCTAAAGAGAGCTAGGCTCCTGCAGCTTTAGAAATGAAATAAATAAATATATAAATAACTTAGCCCTTTGCTCTCACCACAGTCCCAGTCCAAATTGGCTCCACCATGGCTCCTTTTCGATCCAGGAGGGGAAGTGAACGTTATTGCTGAATAGCAGACATGGGGGTGGGGGTCCAATCTGGGCTGGAGTTGTGGCAGGGTTAAAGGCCCCCTCCCCCTCATGCCACATTCCTCAACTGGGCATCGGTGGCTGCTATTTTACTTCTAAAAAAATGATTTGCGAAATTACGAATTGTGTGAATAACATCACATCTAGCTATGCCCCAGTGGAGGGGTCAGTGCCGGACTTGGGATGGGGCATGACAGAACAGGCCAGGTCCTTTAGCCAAGAGCTGTCCCGGGCTTAATGGCTAAGTGACAGGGCTACCTTGGCTTTTTTCTCCAATCTTCTGAATGGGGGGGGGGGGGCAAAGAAGAGCCAAGGTGGTGCTGACTACTTAAATTGGAAGATCACTGGACTGCCGTTCCCTGGATGGGGTTGAAATGCCATAATGTTGAACCTCTTCCTTGCCGAGGGCCAAATTCCATTTCGGAGAAGGTTGTGGGCAGGTGGAAGGGGGTATTCCAGTGGCCATCAGGGCCAAAGACACAAACAGGTGCCCCAAATATACCCTAAATGCCGGCACGTTTTAGCTTTAAGTCTCTTAACTAAGCCTTAGGAGAGGTCTTTCAACCTTTTAGAATGGGGAAATCTGGGAAATTCCCAGGCGATCAGTGTTTGGGGAAAGGGGCGTGGCCAACTGGTGGTCTTTGGGAGGGCCAGATCGGGACCCTAGGGGAGCAAGATGTGGGCACTGGGCCTAAAGTTTTGCACCACTGCATTAATGGCACAGAATGGAGATGAGTGGGAGAGAGGGAAGGAAAAGGCCGGTGGCTACCAAGGCCAACTGAGCCTGGCTTACGTCCTTCATTGGATAGAAGACTTGTGTTATAGGAGTGGCAAATTCCCCATGAATGTGTTACAGGAGTGGCAAATTCCCTCTGCGGCAGACACAGGTGCGATTCACATCTCAAGAAGGAGATGTTTCTGATTCATATAAATCCCAAAGAACATCACCATCTGGGAAGGGCAGACACATCTCTCTGAAGATGCAGGTCAGCTCCCCTGGGTTTCCAGCCCTGTATCTCCTTCCTGCTTCATGTTTTGCAACGTTCACCCAGCGGAGGCTGGTGGCTCCGATGTCAGTGGGTCGGTCCATCCACTCCGGGTTTCAGTCAGAACTCTAAAGGAGCTATTCAAGGTGTGAAGCAAATGGTAGCAAAACAAAGCACCTTGGGTAACTCCTTTAGAGTTCAGACTAGTTCTAACTGAACCCTGGAATGGATTCACCACCCCACTGACTTTGGAGCTCCTAGCCTCCGCTACTTTCACTATAGCAAACATTGGTGCGCCTGTAGCCATGTAAGAGTCAGCCCGACTCATCCCTTTTCCATTGCTGCAGGCGACCCTCCTTGCCGGCCCCTGCGCGGAGGTTGGCTCACCCACAGCTCGTTTCCAGCAGGCTGTCTCCGACCTGCAGGGAGGCCATGCCGAAATCTGCAATCCGAATGTTGTTCTTCTCATCCAGCAATAAATTCTCTGGTTTCAAGTCCCGGTGGCTGAGGAGGTCCAAAGAAAAGGTGTGGAGAGGGGTCAGCAGGAGGCAATGCACACATCCAAACCCATGCAACACCATCACCTCCCAACACCTTTTCTGAATCTCTCACTATCAGTAGGTGGATAGAGCTTATCCTAGTCCAGGAAATTAAATCAGAACAGAGTTGTTGTCTCCATCTTCTGAGCACTGCTGACGTAGAGATTTATTTTTAAAAAAAATCTGCTGTGCAAATGCTAGAATGCACGTTGAACCTGTGGTGCAGCAGCCAGGAAATCCGCTGGAGTTTGGAGAACCCAAGAAGCCATTTTGAAAGAGGAACAAGTTTCTGGGTCTCATGGTCATGGAACTGGGCTTTGGCCTTGGAATCAGAAGCTGCTATCCCAGGGTTGCTAACCTGAGAAAACAGCTTAAACACACCAGGAACTCCAGGGTGCTTCAGCTAACCCCACTTGCTGATTCACTGGTGTCATTCACAGGTCACAGTGTTCCCCTATAGAACTGAGAAATCTTCCTGGCATTCTTGTCCCCCATGATCAAGGAGAAGTGAGTCACATCTAAGGCAGATCCTAAAAGTGTGGGTAGGGTCATATAGGAGAGGAGGCAGTCCTTTAGTTGCCAACTTATCTGGTGGCCCCTGCATCTCTGCCTGGAACAGCAACTTGATTAGAAGGTGCTAACATTTATCTCCATGCCAGGAAACACTTCACCTGATGGTATCTGTAGATCTAGGTGCTATCAAAGGTATTGGAACTGAGCAGATCGCTCTTACTCTGCTCAACTGGCAGCCTAAGGAGCAGATTTGCTTTGGTCTAATGAGATGGCATTTCAATGATCCATAGGAAAGAAACATGGGTTCAGGAGCCAGGAACAGGAGAGAGGATGATGATAATGATGATGATTAAATCTGCTTTTTTATATTTATGGTAACTCAAAGCTGCCTACAAAGAAACATCAAAGAATTCATACAGCGGAGAAGCCCTACAAATGCCTAGAGTGTGGAAAGAGCTTTTCTCAGAACGCAAACCTTAATCGACATCAAGGAATTCACACAAGCGAGAAGCCATAAAATTTGGACTGCAATTGTTGTTTTTTTATACTTTTGGTGGTTTTAAATTTTGTATATCTGTTTTTAATGTTCATTGTTTTTAACTGTTCTAAACCGCCCAGAAAGCTTCGGCTATGGAGCGGTATATAAATGTAATAAATAAATAAAATAAAAATTTAAGAACGCAATAAGCAGCCTTATTAGTCAGATCATTGGTTCATCTAGCTTAAATTTAAAAGTAGCACCTATAAACGTAAAACACCAAACTAAAAAAACTGAACAAAAACTAAAAATAAACCAAGATTTTTTTAAAAAAATACAAATAATAGACACAATAAATAATTAGTCAGAATACAATACAATACAAAAAACCACCAAGAAAAACAACACAAAATACAAGAAAATAAACCATAAGAAAGCAAGGGAAAGAAAAGACACAATAATAGCAGACAGCGTAACAGTCAGCTGGGAAGAGAGGGAGGAATTTACCATATAGAATAGCTGTGGCAGAAGTCCAAAGCCGAGACAATTTGCCGGAAAAACTTCCTGGCTTCCTTGGGTGTGAGGCGTCCTTTCTTTACCAGGTAGTCAAAGAGTTCTCCTCCTGAGACGTGTTCCAAGACCAGGTATCTAACGCAGAAGGAGTCCAGAGGTAGCGGGACCAAAAAGCAAGGAGAAGTAAGAAAGAGGTATTGAGAATCTGTCAGAGCATCCATGGGAACAACAAAAAAACCCTCTCTGAAATCATTCTAAGCAGGAGCCGTTGCAAAGCAGGCTGGGGGTTAATGAGAGCTAAACACTGTGCTAAAGAGAGAGAGAGAGAGAGAGAGAGAGATCAAAGATTAACCATTCCAAATATTTCTAAGTCACTTTTGAGTAGGCCATGGTTGAATCACTGACTGTTATGCAACCCCAACCCCAATAAATAAATAAATATTGCATTTTTTGTCACGGACTTTCGCATTCGGGTGTAGTTACTATATGCAGAAAGTAATTTTAATAAACAACCACTAACACACACACACACACCCCAAATCTCAACTTGCTTTTCCACAAGGCTCAGATGTGACTTTATATACCCAGCTATTTTATGGTCATACAAGAAAATGCTCATCTGGAAGTAAACATGTTCAGCATCAGGGCAGCAGATGTAAATTCCATTTTATTTCTACAGCCGTAGTTAGAGTATGGATTGCTGGGACAGGGGTGGGAACTTGTCGCTGTATTCCAAAGCCTGCTTTTGTTGTGGCTTTTGGACTATTACAACTTATTTTAGTTATTATCATTATTTTGGCTGTGTGGATTCTTTGCTCCCACTCATCATCTCAAAGTCACTTTATTCTTTGTAAACCGCCCAGAGAGCTTGTAAACCGCCCAGAGAGCTTCGGCTGTGGGGCAGTATATAAATGTAATTAAATAAATAAATAAACACTGCGTAGACACCAAACCAAAACAGAGGACAGAGAAGAAAATTTCCTCGCAGGGAGTACTTCTTTGCAATAAAAACCTATGACAGCAGCACGCTTTGAAGGGAGGAAGCGCAAGGGAACTTAGCGTACACCACTGCCTGCAGTTAAATCTCACACATGTCCATGTACACATAAAGAGTCGCATGCTGTTTTGAACATGGATGGTCTTTCCACGTGCGAACACTGTTATTGTCCCAAGTGAGGTCTTCCAAAGAGTCTCAGGATGTTACAACAGTTCATACAGCACTGCAAGTGCCACTATGGGGGTTATGTCCAAGCAAATAAGCACAGGTTGCAATCTGAAATGTATGGACTAGAGAGTGAGCCCCAATAAACTCAATGGGGCTGACTCTACACATTTGTCCTTTCTTAGTCTTGTTTCTCCAAGACCCCGTAGCCAGACATTTTGTGGCAAAGGGGTGATGTATACACCCAGAACCTAAACACAACATATTCAAAGTTACTTCATTGAATTAATATTAATCATATTAATAATAGAAAAGAAAAATAAATTTGTTTATTGTTGTGTTTTTTATTTTGTTTTTATATTATGTTTTAATGAAGATTCTCTTTTTAATCTGTATTTTATTACTGTTAGAATCTGTATTTCTGTAAACCACCCAGAGAGCCCTGGCTATGGGAGCGGTATATAAGTGTAATTAATTAATTAATTAATTAATAGACACTGTGGCGTTTCCCACATTTCTATTCCCTTAGGTATGTCTAAATGAGTATGTCTAGAGAGTACGGAATGTTGGACTGAGTGGGTGTGGCTAGTGATGCTGTGGAAAAGGGGAGGAGTCTATATAGGTAGGAGCTGAGTGGTCTGAGGTGGTTGGTTGGTGGTTGGGTTTAGAAGGTAGATGTGATTAGCTGTGTGATTTCTTCTCAGGAGTTGTGTGAAGAGTGAGTGAAAATAAGATCATAGGGACTAAGGATTGTTATTATTAGATTGGTTACTACCAGAATTATTAAGAACAGGCAGGATTGGAGTATTAGTTCATAAATAAACACATTACATTAAACCTTCAGCCTGCTATATTTACAGAAAAGCCTTTTTCCAAATCTCCTTACCTTTTCCCTCTGCTATAAGGGAAAGGTTATACTTTTCTTTTTACCCCTTCCTCAGGTATTTAAGTGGTAGTGCTTAGCCTGAGGGAGGTGTGCGCGTCAAAGCCTTGTGTGTGAGGTGGTGGCGTTGCAGACACCTTGAGCCATTTTTGGTAGAAAGGCAGGATATGAATTCAATAAATAAATAAAGCATTAAAAAAACCAAAAACCTAGTGCTTATCAGCCGTTCTAGCGCCTTTGCATTTGTTAGAGTACTGAAAGCAAGTTTTAGTGAGCCCTTGGATACAATCTTGCTTGCGCATTTTTCCTTATAGTGCCACAAGTAAAAGAGCAAGATGATTTAAAATGAAAGGTGAACATGTTTTCCCTGTGGTGAACATGTTTTCCCTATTGTCTAGTTTAGATTGCAAGCTCTTTAAAGACAGAATCCGATGCATGTTTAGGCAGGAAAAAAATCCTGCAACTTCCAGTAGTCTGGGAGATGTAGGACTTTTTTCTGTCTAAATATGCATAAGATTGCACCCTAAGGGAACGTCCTGACTATTTTTGCCCAGGTAATAGAAATGTGCCATGTTCACTGATGATGATGATGATGATGATGATGATGATGATGATGATGATGGGGATGATGATGCCAGGCCAAGCAAAACTACTGTGGAGTTCCCTGGCCTTTCCACTAAACATGAGGCATAATTCACCTTCAAATTGTCCCATGTAAGCGTACCTCTGGAATTCACTTCAATAAGACTTACCACAGAAGACCTTCCCAGCGAGTTGTTGCCTATGGAGTCACCTCTGTCTGTCTCCCACTGTGCTGCCCTTTATGTCGTTCAACATCACCCCCACTCCACACCCTAAACGCACCACTTATATCACAGCAGATGGAGTTACCGACTTCATCCACCTCAGCTTGTCTCATGGCTACGGCTGCCTCTGTTTAGCCTGAACTGTTACATGTTCGAACTGAAGTGATTTCTTTTAAAGCAAGAAACTTTACTCTTTCAGATCATTTGTGTACTTTTATCTCCACCTACCCCAAGGGGGGGAACTAGTACAATAAAAGTACAATACCTATTTGCATGTGTGTGAGTGTGCGTGTGTATGTGTATCCATTTATTTACACACATATAGCCTATTTCTTTGATTCTAAGACACACTTTTTTCCCATATAAACATCTCTAAAAATGGGGTGCGTCTTAGAATCATGGGTGTGTCTTAGGTTTTTTGTTGGTGGTGGTGGTACTGAAATTAGTGTGCATCTTACAATCGATGGCGTCTTACAATCAAAGAAATATGGTACATACATAGGGTGGCCGTACGGAAAGGAGGACAGGGCTTCTGTATCTTAAGAGTTGTATAGAAAAGGGAATTTCAGCAGGTGTCATTTATATACAAGGTGCTGAACTCATTTTGGAGATAGTGTTCAGCACTTTGGATAACTCCTTCAGAGTTCTGGCAGGTTCTGACTGAAGCCCAGAATAATTTCACAACTCCACAGAAATTGGAACCACCAGCCTTGAAATTGGAACCACTGAATTTGTGTATGTATAGGGTGATCATATGGAAAGTAGGACAGGGCTCCTGCAGCTTTAACTGTTATGATGGAAAGGGAACTTCACCAGGTGCTGCATGCATACGAATTCTGTGGAGTTGTGAATCTATTCTGGGCTTCAGTCGGAACCTATCAGAACTCTGAAGGAGTTATCCAAAGTGCTGAACACTATCCCCAAAATGAGTTCAGTACCTTGCATAGATCCTTTAGTGTGCTGGCTGGTTCTGACTGAAACCCAGAATGGATTCACAGTCCTACCAAAAACGGAGCCACCAGCCTCCACTGCACAAATTTTAAATATTTCCTCAGGGCAGCGTCTTTGCCCAACCTCTTTGTCTCATCCCCACACCTTCCTCCCATTGTGTCAGCGGAGGAGGCTGACAAAGAGAGCTTATGTGTGGAGATTACCAGTTGTCTGGCACCGCCTGGTATTCTGGATGGCCATCCTGCTCGCTCTCTCTCTCTCTCTCTCTCTCTCTCTCTCTCTCTCTCTCTCACACACACACACACACACACACACACACACACACACATACACACACATGTTCTGAGTCCCTGCCGCTCTGGCAACGTTCACACACAGAGAAACACAGATATCCTCTATGTAGGAAACCAGCATTCTGAGCCAGGCATTTCAGAAGCAGATGGGATCAGCAACCTTTTTTTCCAATTATTATTATCCTGGTCCTGCCCTTCTGCCGTTAAGTAGCAGATTGACATGCAGAAAGCAAGCTTTTATTTTACCATCACCGTATCTCCATGAAGAAAGGTTTCAGCTACTATATTTTTCGCTCTCTCCCTCTCAAGCTAATGTTAAAAGCTGAGTCAAGGCCAGTAAAAAGGAAAAGATGGTTTGCCCAATCTGTGTCTGTGTGTGAAGTGAATTGGAAAAGGAGCCGTAAGATTTTGGGGGGAGGCGGGCGGGGGGGGGGGGGAAGGTCTGATGGGATGAGCAGAGAAAAAGGAAGCATCCAGCTCTGAATAGAGTAGTAGCTTCAGCCAGGCATGAAAAAAGTCATCCTTTCGGAGCCTGGTTAAGATGTATTTATTTTTCAAGGCATTTGGACGTTAATTATGGCAGGATGGCCATGTGTCCTCTTTCACAGTCCGCTCTTTGAAAGCTGCCCAGTCCAGGTCTGCTTTAAACATAACCTGAAGAAGGCAGAGCAGAGGCCTTGAGGTTGCCCCTGAACTGAACAGACAGACACCCAATTCACCTGGACACAGTCTTCCCCACTATGGCAAGATGTGATAGATTTCTAAAATTATAATTATTTTGAAATTTGCATTCATAGATATAAAATAGCGCAAGCACATTTTATACCCGTCTTGTCCTGTTTTGTCCTTTTTAGTGATGCGTGAGTGGGCACTTTACTCTACGTGGCCACTTTATTCTAAGCTGTGAAGGTGTGGGGGGGAAGCTATTTGTATTGTGGATGGACACTTTTGGTGCTGTACTGTTTGGGGATTATGTTTTTAGGCTGCTTATTTGTATTTGTATTTTTGCGCTAATTATGGTTTATATTGATTTTGGGTTCTTTCTGTTTAGTGACCATGTGAAAAAGAGAACAAGGTTTCTGTGTCTTTAACAGTTGTTTAGCAAAAGGAATTTCAGCAGGTGTCATTTATATGCATGCAGTGTCTGGTGAAATTCCCTCGTCATCACAACAGTTAAAGCTGCAGGAGCCCTGCCTAGCATGACAAGATACAAAAGAGGGCAGGGCTCCTGCAGTTTTAACTGTTGTGATGAAGGGGGAATTTCACCAGGTGCTGCAGGCATACAAATGACACCTGCTGAAATTCCCTTTTGAATACAACGGTTAAAGATACAGGAGTCCTGACCTCCTTTCCATATGGTCACCCTATTTCTGATATATCGTTTATGGATCTCTGTATTTGCACGTGTACATCATTTCAAAGACTGCTTTTTGCAGTGGGAAGTTGTTTCAATGGGAAATGAGGAGGAGGAAGAGAAGAGGAGGAGGAAAAGAAGAGGAGGAGGAGGAGGAGGAAGAGGAACGCAAGAAGAGCCATGCTGAATCAGGCCAAAGGCCTATCTCATCCAGCTCCTGTTCACACAACATCCAGCCTAGGGTGACCATATGAAAAGGAGGACAGGGCTCCTGTATCTTTAACACTTGAATTGAAAAGGAAATTTCACTAGGTGTCATTTGTATATATGGGGAACCTGGTGAAACCTCCTCTTCATCACAACAGTTAAAGGTGCAGGTGCCCTGCCCTCTTTTAAATCTGGTCACTCTAGTATAGCTCCTGCAGCTTTAACTGCTGCGATGAAGAGGGAATTTCACCAGGTTCTCCATATATACAAATGACCCCTGCTGAAATTCCCTTTTCTATGCAACCGTTAAAGATACAGGAGCCCTGTCCTCCTTTTCATATGGTCACCCTAATCCAGCCTTCATCGATGGAAAGCCCACAGACAGGACATAAGGGCAATATCGCCCACTTGTGTTCCGCAGCAACTGGTACTTAGAGGCCTACTGCCTCCCATTATCTCTGAGTAGAATATAGTAGTGTGAATCGGCTCCATAACTGCACGTACCCGCTGCTATTATTTATCACCTCAGTATCTTGGTCTGAATTCAGGGAGCAGTACACATGGCCAGGCTGGCATCCCAAGTAGGCCTGTAGCCAGAAATTTAGGAGTGAGGGGGCCTGAGGGGATGGGGAATTATTGCAGAACATCCAGAACATAAATATAGGTTGCCTTTATGTTTAAAGTTACTTAATTGTATCGCTTCTTGGGCTTAAGTAACACATTACATTCAGCATGCTGTTTTTAGAAAGTGATTAGGCCCTGCCACGCCTCTTTCTGAACAAAAAACAGCTATGGAGTCAGGAGCGCTGATTCAAATTAGGACCGCGGTGTAGGGAGGGGTGTTTTGCCGTTTTCATGGCAAATACCCCACAAGCATAAAGCTAGTATTTATCCCCAAAGATGTTGTAATAGCAGGGGGAGGGAGCAGAGGAGAGAGGGGTGAAACATCTTTCTCCAAGGTGACCACATGGAAATGAGGACAGGGCTACTGCAGTTGTATAGAAAAGGGAATTTCAGCAGGTGTCATTTGTATGCCTGCAGCACCTGGTGAAATTCCCTCTCCATCACAACAGTTAAAGCTGCAGGAGCCCTGCCCTCTTTTGTATCTGGTCAAGATAGCAGGGCTCCTGCAGCTTTAACTGTTGTGATGAAGGGGGAATTTCACCAGGTGCTGCATACATACAAATGACACCAGCTGAAATTCTATTTTTCTCTACAACTGCTTCAACTACCCACATAGAAAACAATTCAAAAATCCAGGATTTTAGTGTTACTGTGACTGAACAGTACTATGCCAAAACAAAATGTAGCGGCAAAGGAAAGAGTATTTATCTTTTTATCTCAGGTCTGAATACCCGCCAAATGTCAATGCAGATAAGATATACAGATAAAAGTAAAGGAGACTTAGGGTGTATGTTTAGACAGAAAAAATGTCCTACATATCTGGCTGGGGAATGCTGGGAGTGATAGGATTTTTTTTGTCTAAACAACCCTGCTGGCTGGAAAATGCTGGGTGTTGTGGGATATTTTTCTGTCTAAACATACATAGGATTATGCCTTTATTGTGTGTGAGGGGGGCATGCTTTTTCTTTAAAGGAAAGCTGAACATTCAGCAACAGCAAGGGGGGTATCATCCCCTGTGGCTATGGCTCTGACTCAGAAGAACCCCCAGAATTTGCCCCCCAGGGGATCCCCAACAGCCAAATTTAAAGAGAAAGATCCCCCCAGGTTCAAGATACAAAGTGGCTAGCTATTCCGCTCTATGGGCGTGCATGCAGAGGATGTGGGAGGCCATCTGCAAATAAATACCTACAAATATTTTTTGTTCTCGTAGACGTCATGGAGCTTGAGCACATGGGGGTGTTCAATGAGTTTCAGAATAGCAATTTCCCGTTCCACCTAAAACGAGAGAGAGAGAGAGAGAGAGAGAGAGAGAGAGAGAGAGAGAGAGAGAATGTGATTATATAAAGTAGCCTTTCCCAACCTAGTGGTCCTCCAGATGTGCTGGACTACAATCTCATCATCCTCAACCAGCATGACCAATGGGGATGATGGGAACTGTAGTGCAACACATCCAGAGAGTGCCAGGTTGGTAAACAGTAATGTACAGGGGGTACAGGAAGGGTCTCTTTTCAGTGCTGCTTCTGCCCTGGGACTTAAAGAAGAAGAGCCCTGCTCCTGGTTCCTCCACGAGGCACAGGAGCTTGAAACCATTTTTGTGTGGTATTTGTGTGAACTGCAAACTGCCTGAAGTGGGTTTCTGATTCTGTGGGCAATCAATAAAATTAACTTAAAAATAAAAGAGATTAGAAAGTGGAGAGACAAGCCTTCTTGGCTCCATGCACAACTCTGAAAAACCAGATGTTAATGCACCACAAGACTCAAACCCAGAGTCCTTTGGATTAGCCAACAGCTCTCTGTGTCACCAAGGCTGTGAGTCATCAGAGGGAGCGACCGGTCTTTCTAGCCTGGAGTTTACCATGACAGCTCACGAGCCACCTGGCCTAGGAAGTCAGGTGATGCTGGAGGGCCAATCAGATGTTATTTAGGGCAGGGCTGTGGCCCTCCAGAAAGTTGTTGGATTGCAGATCCCATCATCCATCACCACTCACTATGCTGACTTGGGTTGATGGGAGTTGTAGTCCATCAACGTCCAGAGGGCCACAAGTTGTGTCCCCCCCTTGATTTAGGGAGATAAAGATTTGCAAGCTTGCTGCTTCCTTTCTCTTTGGCAATTTGTGGCTGAGGGAGGCCACCTGGCTCTCCTGCCGTGCCTCAGGATTTCTGCTGCTGGCCAGTGTTTCTCACCTTTCTGCCTCCAGCCTGACAGCCTGATGCTGAGGTATTCTGCTGGGGTAACCCCCTGAGAGCAGCAAACGTAGGGCTTCCTATTTCATGTAGGCCTCCAATGTGCAACACACACACACACTTTGCAAGTCAGAAGCAAACACAGGGTTGTTTCTGCTGCTGGATGTTTCGTTCCGGTCTTAGCAAGAGCCAAGCGAGGGCCCACAGAGAAGCATGTTATTCGCTGTCCATTTCAATGCTTTAACCTCCCTTTCTCAAATGTGGCTTTTCCCACCATGGTGCCTTCCGGATGTGTTGGACTACAACTCCCATAAACTGGCAGGGGGATTATGGGAGTTGTAATCCAACACATCCGGAGGAACGCAAGGTTGAGGAAGGCTGCTCTAGCGGTTTGGCAAAGGCATGTTTTTGACAGTCGCTACGGCTAAACTGCCCCCAAATTGCTCCACGCCGTGGCTATTATTGCATGCAGAGCGTCTCGTCGCTCAGCAGGAGAGACTTTTCTCCATGTCAGCACAAATGTCTGAAAAGAAAAAAAATTGCACTGGCAGTGGTGGTAGGAAAATGCTCCAACCGAGCTAGTCCACACCATGTGACCAGAGCCACCCCTGGGGCCTGGTTGTTTTATTATGGTTTTAGTTTTTGTGAACCGCCCAGAGAGTTTTGGCTATTGGGCGGTATAAAAATGTAATAAATAAATAAATAAATAAGAGGGGGTGATTTTGGTCGCCTGGTAAAGTAAGTCAGCAGGCCCAGAATACGGAAACCATGAGAACTTGTCCATCCTTGATCCTGGTTTGTTTCCTGCCTTCTCAGCTCTCCTTTGCCACCAAGGAATCTTCCTGAACCTGGTGTCCTCCAGATGGTGGGGTCTTGTCTTCAACTCCCATCAGCTCCAGCCAGCATAACCAATGGTCAGGAATTCTGGGAGTTGTAGTCCAAAACATCTGGAGGGCATCAGGTTGGAGAACGCTCCTCTAGAAGATCAACCCATTGCCCAACAGGAGGCACAGTCCTACTGCTCTTAGAATCCCACCCACCACCACCAACCCCCGCCCCCCAGCCCAGCATGTTTAGTATCTTCACTTTGTGCTTCCTGCACTGAGCAGGGGGGCTTGGACTCGATGGCCTGATAGGCCCCTTCCGGCTCTACTATTCTTTGATTCTATGATTCCTTCCTTAAGCTTGCCGATTTCTTGAATTGGTGAGAGTCTGAATTTCTTCTGCACTCCTCTCAGCGGAGATGCATCTGCAAGCAAATGCATTCTGGGCACAGCTATGGACTGTGAATGAGCCTGACATCTCTGCTAAGTTGCCTTCCCTTTGGCAAGACAACCCGGCTTGACCTTTCCGCGGGGATGAAGGTGAGAGCCCGAGATTGGATCTGTAGAAAGCACAGCATGCATTTTCTGTCTTTCTGGATTGTGGATTCAGCCCCACATTCTCTCAGTCTTCATCTCCTTCACACACACACCCCTTCCCCCGCCTGCAAACAAACACACACGCTCACCTTCATCAGGACTGACTCAGAAAGCTTTTCCCGGTTCACAATCTTTATCGCGACTTTCTGCCCTGTGATGCAGTGCACGCCCAGCTTCACCAGACCTAAGGAAACAAAAAGAAGCCACTAGAGATCCATCATAATGCTATGAACCCTAACCACGACAAGTGTGTTAATTATCCTATGTCCGATTATCTCTTTACAGCATTCCCTTCAAATGTACTCTTTTAATAGGTATAAAAAATATGAAGCAGCCTTCCCCAACCTGCCGCCCTCCAGAGGTTCTGCACTTCAACTCTCATCAGCCCCAGACAGCATGGCCAGTGGTCAGGAATGCTAGGAGTTGTAGTCCAAAACATCTGGAGGGCACCCATTTGAGGAAGGCTTCAGTACAGCTTTGCAATTAAGCACTCGCCTGGTTGCCATTGGCGAGAAGGAATGGCATACAGGTGAATGTGCGAGCTGGCAGAAGAGTGATGGACGGCATCCAGCACAGAAACCAAGCGGGCTGCTAGAAGAGAGAAGCCCCTTCCTCTGTGTCCAGCATAAGAAAGACAGTGTATTGCTGGGGATCGGATGGAGCGCTCTGCCAGACACCAACAGACTAGTAGGCATAGTGGGGCACCTGCAAGGGCCCACACCCCAGCAGGGGCCCAATGATAAGAGCCCTCCTGGACTTGCTCCTTCATTTCACCTTTGCAACCTGCTTATTCACCTGCCTCTTGCTCTGGCCTGGACAACAGTGGTGGTGAGAAGGCGGAGCAGTGGATGCCATGGCCTGCTTGCTCACTGGCACTCTGCTCATCGAGCAAGCGAGTGGGAGCAACGAGGAGAAAGAGGAAGAGAAGCACGTGCAGCTGGTGACCCTGGTGGTGAGAAGGTGGACTCACCAAGAGAGGGGACCATTGAAGGTGTTTTGCCCAAGAACAACCTCATCTCAGCAGGTAGAGAAGGGAGGTTTAAAGCGGCTGAGTTCGGACAACACACTAATCAACGGTTGTTTCCCATTCTGTTCGTATTACACCCCCCCTCAGTTGATCAGCGTGTTGTCCGAACTCAACCACTGTGTGGGTGTACATGTGTACGTGGGGTGTGTGCAGCCCCTAAGCTGGCACAGCAAGTGGTCCATGGAGCCCGAACAGTTGTTCACCCCCTCTAAAGATCTAACACAGGATCGCAGATCTGCTGCTTTGCAGGCGTTCCCTGTTGCCTCCACTTACGCTGGCCCAGTATATTTGTAAATAAAGCCAATATTAGAAAGACGCCCTCAACATTCACGTTTACTCAGATATAAGCTCCATTGTCATCAAAGGGGCTGACTTGCCAGGCAAGTGTGTGCGTAGGATTACAGCCGGGTTCTCCAGCGCTCTGTCATCCAAAGAAAACAAAACCCCTCGGAGCGCTTCCCTTGCAACATCACACTGTTCAGGGAAAGAGAGTGAGCGCCACAACACGTATTGTTGGGTTGTAGTGAAATGCTTACATGCTAAAGCCAAGAATACGTTGGGAGATCATGCCCCCAATTCCCGTGGAAGCGGCTTCCTCGTTATTATTATGGTTTTGCCATCTCCCCACCTCCCTGAGCAGTACAAAGTTCCAGCGGCAGCTCAAATGGGGTCAGTTTACCTTCCCCCCTCTCCTGATGGTGGATACGATAGTTCCACGTTAACGATTGCAAAGGGACTGTGAATCCACATGGACTATTGAGGGACAGGCCGTAGATCCGTGGCACAGAGCACGTTTTGCATGCAGAACGCCCCATGTTCAATCCCCAGCACCACCAGTTAAAAAGTTCAGGAAGTAGGTGATGGAAAAGACTTCTGCCTACGATCAACTAGCCTGCCTCAATCTGGCCCCCTTCAGATGTGTTGGACTACAACTCCTAGTATCCCTCTACCAGCTGGGGGATGCTGGGAGTTGCAGTCCAACACATCCGGAGGGCTCCAGGTAGGGGAAAGCTGCCTTAGACAGTCGCTGCCCGTCAATGAAGACAATACTTGGGGTGTTTCCATACAAGGCTTTCATTGCGCAATCTCCCTGCCTCATTCATGGAATTTTACAGGGGGTCCTTTGGAGAAGTGATTCAGTAGAACATGGGGAGGGGGACTTCTAGGAAATGACGAACTGATCCATGGTTAGGGGGCAAGGGATGGAGCTGGGGTAGTTGCCATATGGGGAACCCCAAAGGGCTGGATTCAGACAGAAGTAGGGTGACCATATGAAAAGGAGGACAGGCCTCCTGTATCTTTAACAGTTGTATTGAAAAGGGAACTTCAGCAGGTGTCATTTGTAGATATGGGGAACCTGTTGAAATTTCCTCTTCATCACAACAGTTAAAGCTGCAGGTGCCCTGCCCTCTTTTAAGTCTGGTCACTCTAGAATAGCTCCTGCAGCTTTAACTGATGTGATGAAGAGGGAATTTCACCAGGTGCTGCCTGCATACAAATGACACCTGCTGAGATTCCCTTTTCTATGCAACTGTTAAAGATACAGGAGCCCTGTCCTCCCTTTCATATGGTCACCCTAGACAGGAGGAAGGCCAGATTTGGCCCCTGCGACTGAGGTCTACACTCCTGTCTTAAAGTATGTTCATGAACATTGTTCTTTGTCTTTATCAGCTGCCTCACCATAGAAATCCTTGGTTCTTGGACGTTTTGTGACTGATACAAGGCACAAACCTTTTGTCCATAAATCACTTTGCAGCTGGGTACCTTAACATCCCCCCATTATTGCATCTCCAACACAGTAAAAGTAGCATCTATTTATTTCTGTCAACAATGTAGCTATTAAAAAGTTCCATCTGACGAGCATTTTATTGCACGCTCGTTACTGGGCACTAACGGAGTTTGCTGAAGTCCCTCACATGACATCGTCTGCCTCCTGTCCGCCTTCCGCCCTTTCTGGCCTTCCTTAGGCGCCAAAAATACCCTAATTAAGTCTGATTTTTTAAAACTCAGAATCGCTGCTCTCTCCTGCTGTGTGCAGGAGAAGCAGCACCATTAGAGCAGGGCCTCGTGCTCGTTCTGTACTTCCTCTTTTGAAAGAGGAAGTAACTGAGGAACAAAAACACGGGCGGAGAAGCGAAGGTAGGGAGCATGTTAATCCCCAGTTGATGGAGCTTAAAGGCACAGAGCCTCAGTCCATAAAAAAGGTGGTGGCAGTGGCATTTGGAGGTGGGAAACCCAGATTTTAAAGCCCCATTCAGCTAAGATGTTCAACGGATGGCTCTTTCTACACCAAACTGAGCTCAATAGGTCTGCCACTTTAGAGGAGGGTCAGGATACAACAAGCCAAAGAACTTCACTCATCCCCCACAACAACTTTGCTAAGGTAGCAAAACCAATAATATAGGGCGCTTCCAGTCGGAGAGCTCTTTGCACTAGCAATTAAAAAGCATTGTGCAGCTATTCTGTCTTTTTCTCCTTAACGGATTTTCCATGGTAAGTGAAAAGACGGAGGAAGACAGTAGGAAAATACGGGAGGATTGCGAGCAGAAGACAAAGATGTCCGGAACCCAAAATACTGTGACTTGAGGAAGGGCCATGGCAACCTAGAAGCCTCGTCCGGAAATACCCAAAGGGTCTTGCGTCACCTTAAAGTCTAACAAATGTATTATGGCATCGGCTTTTGCGCAGTAGAGTCCATTTTCCAGGATGCATCAAAGGTTGATGGTAGGTCATTATTATTCCATTTATACAGTTGGAGAACTGAGGCAGAGAATAAGTGAGTGACTCGGGTCCTTCCAAACGAGGCTTCTATGCTGCCATTGCCCTGCCTCATTTACGGAATTTTATTGGGGTTCAAGATGTTGCAGTCTTTCATTCGTGACCGTCCCAGGTTTTCCTACCGCTTCTTCCGACCTTTCTCTTATCACAGAAAATGTGTTAAGGAGGAAAACACAGAATAGCTACTCGATAACTAGTGATTGAATGTGTGTGCAAGGAGAAGCATGTATGAAAATAAACGTTCTATCAAGGCAAAATCAAAGTTCTATCTGTTGTGTGATAGCATGCAAACCATCACTTTGATGTCGCAGTCACAAAGTGGCAAACAAGTCATTGGAGTAACCCAATGACTTCACGGCTGAGCAAAGATCTAAAAGTGATTCCATAATCAACACACAATATACTTTCTGGGCTATACTGCAAAAGATTTCTTTTGGTCGTTAGGGGTATTTTGGGTTTTTATATTTTTATTCAAATCTGTCCCACGGTGTACATGATAACAGCTATAGATTGGTACGTCATTCCACACAAAAGAGAAATCGAACATTGTGCGTCGCTATTTCTTATATTCCCAGAAGTTATGAAAGGATCTTCAATCAATTCAAATTTCCTGCCTATTTCCTTTCTGTGCAAGGAATGCATTACTATAAAGACTTCTGAAGAGTGCAGACTTCAAACAAATCCTATGATTTAGACACCTGCCCCCTCTCAAATTATCCTAAACCACGCCATGTCCTGTAGTTCCACGATATATCTTATGTCTGAAATTGGCATCAGACACGACATTACCAAAACTACATTATGAAATTGCTTCACAGGCTGAATCCAGCCATGGGCTGTTGCATAACCATCTCAGTTCTAGTTCACTATTCTGCCCTAATCTAGGGCCTCATCTACACCAAGCAAGATATTGCACTATGAAAGCAGTATGAAAGCAGTATATAAAGGGCAGGAGCCACGCTACTGTTTTATAGCCATATTGAAATGCACTGACAACTGCTGGGGCTCATTGACACACACCATATACGTATACCACTTTCATACTGCTATATCCAGCTTGGTGTGGCTCCTGCCTTTTATATACAGCTTTCATAGTGCAATATCCGGCTTAGTGCCACAGGACAGTGTGTACCAACCTTGAAAATCAGTCAACCATAGTTACTCATCTGCGATATTTTGGACCAACCCATAAGGTTAGTCTTGATTTGGTGGTCTAATTGGAGTCCAGATTTGCTCCTTTGCAACCCTGTGGGTCAGAGAGTAACCAGTGTAAAAGATTTAAGATTTTAACGGAAACAAACCAATTGGCATATTGAAACACAATGCCTAAAATAATATTATCTTCATATAAGAAGCGATATTAACTTGGAGACAGACATAGTAGAATTAATATTTAGCAAATATTATGTATTTTTAGAGAAGACCAAGAAAGCAATAAGCTACATTTTTTCTTAGAAATAAGCCATTTCCCTTTTCAAAACTGAGCGCCAAAAGAATATTTTTGATTAAATGGAGGACATGTATGGGGAAAGCAAGTTGAGCATTACACATTAAAATATTTGGCTGTTGTTCATGTACACTCCAAGCTTCAAGAGAATAAAGGAGAACCAGAACACAAGACCCTACTGGGAATAATTTCAGCATCACCCTGCTCATCTTTTACTTGTACTCTCATCTCCTGTTAGAGAAGGAACAATGTTAACTTTCGGGGGGGGGCTATCTATGTTGTTGCTGTTGTTTTAATGTATTATTACACTTATATCCCACCTTTTTTCCTCTTGAAGGAACCCACAGCAACATACACGGTCCTCCTCTCCGTTTTATGGACGGCTGTTGTCCCTGGTTGAAGCGGGACTGACACTAACCTTGGTCAACAGCAGAGAACTTGAAGGGTCTTGTTAGAAGCTTCACCTGGGATCAAGAGATCCCTGAGTTCAAGGTCAATGGATGCACAGAGCATTCTAGAGCCAAGTATACTGGTGCCTTTCAACAGTCCCCACAACACACTGTCATGGCCTATGAACAGAGCCAGATAGACGAGTCTCTTCCTCTGCTCATAGCTCCTCTCTGGACAAAGTTCCAGCCATGGGTCTTATGTTTCAGGGCCAAACTCAGCATGAAGGGCAACTATTTATATTTTTAAAGATGTGTTTGGCCTCTACACACATAAAGCAGAAGTGGAGTGGAGGGTATCTATTCCTTTCACAAAAGGGGGAAAGGGAGCAAATAATCCACCTCCTTGCTTGATCCTGCTACACTTTACTTCTTTTAAGCAATTTCTTCATCTAACCAGTTCCAATACTGAAAGTAAGCTAGGTTGGGTAAAAAATTCTTAAGGGTGTATTGTGCAGTGAGGTTAGGCTAGAAAGGGAGGAATTTTCACTCCTCTGCCACTCCCGACCCCCATTGTGCAAAGAGTAGATTTCACACCTATTATACAGGGCAAATATGTGTTTAGTTTACGGCCTGATGCCCTGCAGATCTAGTTTAGCCTTCAGAGCCAATGACGCTGGTTGCAGGCCCATATTGTATGGCTTCTGGGTCATCAGAAGTTCACTTCTAGGTTCTTTCTTCAGTCATGCCCAAATTTGCAGCCAATATGGCATGAAGAGGCTCAGAGTTTCAGCAACATCCTCTATCAGTTGCTGCGTTCAAACAACACAATAGTCAATGGTGGGATAATAATTAACTTGACAGTTGTTTATCTAGTGGTACTCCCTACACAACATGATAATAATCAACTGTGGTGTGGATTAGGATCAGCATTGAGTTGACTATTAGTCCACAGTGAGTTGACTCACTCATTCCCCGCCCTCTCTCCCCTCATAGTCCTCCCGTTAGTATCCCATCAGTCCTTGCTGCTGCAAATCTATCCTGCTGGTTGGACTACAGCGGCAGCCACCGCTTTGACCACTCTTGCCTTGCAACTCTGTGGCTGATGAAATAACCAACAGTGGCCAAGGAAAAAAACAATGATACCCTCCAGACAACGTGATTACCAATGATGGTTCAAACAGCCAACTCTGCACAACGTTGATTATTTGCATTGGTTATTTCAGCCAAATAACCAACTGTTGGCTAAAAAGCTCCCGCCACACAACACGATAAGCCACAATGGGTTAAATAACCGACCGTCGACTATTTAAACCACCATTAGTTATTGTGGTATCTGAACCCAGTCAATGTGTGTTGCCAAGGAGCCCTGGCCTTTCTGGAATCCAGTCACTGCAAGACCCTATGGACTCTCTCTAGGTTAGGGTAGCTACTGGCACACCATAAAATAAAAATAAAAAAGAGGACATAACTCTGCAAAAACATTGCATGTGTTGATTTATCTATAAATTTAGAAATAATTACTATAAACCAGCAATGGGCTACATGGAGCCACAAAACAACAGCTTGCCACCAAAATTCAGTGCCAGTAGCCAAAAGGGCCTGTTTAAGTCAAACAGGTCCTTTTTACCCACTACTGATTTATACAGAATACAATAATATATCTCACCATAATGGGGAAAGCTGTCACCTGTGTAGCTACTGAATCTGTTGTCCAAGTGCTAACTACTGATGGCCAGTTTCAAGGCCTCTGCCTCTCTCTTCATATAGTTCTTCATCTTTAAACTGGAGTTGGACTAGACAGCCCTTCCAATGTGACTCACCTGTAAAATGAGTCACAAGGCCACCCCAACCTATGTCCTGCCCTCTCATATAGACATGTGTGTATCAGGGAATACCAAAACAGGACATCTCAAAGGGCTGAGGGAATAATTTAGCCAGATAAGCCACTCAGGATCGTATGTGCTTAGTTAGGCCTCAGCTCCCACTTCAAGCTTGACAAGGAAAAGGAGTGCAAACAACAATGTTTTTGACAGGCAGGCAGTAAGAGGCCTCCAGATTGACTAAGCTAGGTATAAATACCAGAAGCTTTTCCTTGCCTGATAAACAGAGCAAAACCTTTTGCCAGCTGCTTCTAGGGTCTCAGTTTATCCCAGATGTGGTTCAGGCTAGGCCAATGATGGCCTCAGCTCGACCCTAAAAATGTGATAGGAAGGAGAGATGGGAAGATTGAACTGTCGGTACTCCAGAACTTTCCACACATAGTTTTTTTTAATTATTATGAATGAAGCTTGAAAATGCAAATGTGGGGAAATAACACTCCATGAGCTTGACCGTAGCTATTGAAAGCCATTCAAAGACCACAGCTCATTTAATTTCTTACCATGCAGTCCTACACATGTCTACTCTGAAGTAAGTCCCATAATGAGATTTATTCCCAGTAAGTGTGTATTGGATTGCAGGCTTCTTCCATCTTTCTCCTGCGCTCTCTTTCAAGGAGCTCAAGCTCAACCCGACACCCAGCAGATGTTTTGGACTACAACTCCCATCAGCTCAAGCCAGCATGGACAATGGTCAGGAATGATGGAAGTCATAGTCAAAAACATCTAGCGGGCAGTAGGTTGAGGAAGGTTGGTGGGCCTGGTTCTCCCCTCCAATTTTAAGCACAAAACCATCCTGGGAAGCAATTTAGGCTGAGAGAAAGAGATGAGTTCAAGGTCACCCAACCAGTAAGCTTCATGCCTGAGTGGGGATTTGAATCTGTGTCTCTCCAGTATTCATCCAACATACTAACCATCTCAACAGACGCCTTCCCAGTGCCTTTCCCTAATGTCCGAAGGGAACAATCAATAGGGGAAAGTAGGAAATTTCTCCGTTCCCTGACTTGCCCTGACAGAATGTCTTATTAACTTTCTGCATCATATGAAAGTGAGCAAACGCGTTCTGTGGAAACCATACACTCTAATTTTTTAAATATAAAAAATAGAGAAATTCTTGAGAAGTTTTATACCTCAGTGAATTCCCACTCTCCCTCTCTACCATTATAAAAGTTAGTCCCTGCCTGCTGTATGTAGGGTTGCCAAATTTTTAATCAGCCTTTGTTGCTGTGCCTTTAACTGCAACTTGAACTTGACCTGGAGATGAAATTTACCCCAGGTAATTGCTGCAGATTAATTATGCCACCTTTAAAGACACAGCTAATAGGTGACAGCTGGAAAATTGGCAACCTGAGCTGTAGGTATTAACTGAGTCTGCAATAGCCTGGCTTCTGAAGCCGGGTTGGCTAGTAAAAGGGCTGCACTAGTTCCCTTTTGTATGGCTCATTTATTAACACAGTTGAAGGAAAGCTAGCACATCCTAAAAACTTCACATGGCATCCCCCAAAGGCAAAACAGGCAACAATATTTACAAAGGAGAAGTATCAGAAAATAGGGGCTGCCTGTGGCGGTAGATAAAGTCAGCTGGTGGGTATGGAAATCTCACCATAAGCCCATAAAAAAAATCTCTTTAAAAACATAATAACTTCGAAAGGTGCACTCCCTGCTCTGACCTTGAAACTCAGCTTCACATCATAGGAGTCAGAGGAAAAACAAAAACTCATCCGTAAAGACATCTTTTTAGACGATAAAAAATACATTTTTAAAAAAACAAAATACACACTATCCAAATTGCCAGCTATGGTGTGATACTGATGTGTGTTGCTACCAGAATAGACACACCAGGCAAATCATATCAAGAAAAGGCTGGAGGAAGGTACTGCATTCAGTCTGAAGCAGTTTTGAGCTATCTGTGGCCCACCAGCCCAAATGAATCCCTTCACCTATGTCCTGTGACTTGCAAGGACCTTAGCAAGTGTTCCCTCTCCCCACCCCCCACCCCCATGCCACTTTGGTCCATAGCTACAATCTTTAGAGTATGGATGTTTCAGGAGGCGAAAAAGCATTGCAGAATAGCCACAACACAAATAGGGATAAACTGATACGTTTGGGGCTATTTACTTATATCAATTATCAATTGCATTTGATTTTATTTATTTCAAGTGCCAAGTGCTTGACAGTTATCCCATTGCCTTTGCACTCATTAGCCACAACACTGGAAGGCAGGTGCAAAGTGTACTTCTTCACACAGCGCATTGTTAAATTATGGAACTCACTACCACAAGCTATAGTGATGGCCACCATTGTGGATGGCTTTAAAAGGGGGTTGGATAAATTCCTGGAGGAGAAGGTTATCAATGGCTACTAGCCCTGATGGTTGTGTGCTACCTCCAGTATCTGAGGCAATAAGCCTGTGTGCCCCAGTTGCTGGGGAACATGGGTGGGAGGGTGCTGTTGCACCATGTCCTGCTTTGTTGGTCCGTGGTCAGCTGGTTGGCCACTGGATTGATGAACCCTTGGTCTGATCCAGCAGGGCTCTTCTTATGTTCTTATGCCTGTGTGCTCTTCCTTGTGTCTTCACAGGTAAAAGTACTACAGACTTCCTACTTCTTTTTTAATGAAACCCGAACATTCAGGGAAGAAACCTGGAGTATCCCATGAGGGTTATTATTCCACAGCATATTCTCCAACATTACACAGATGGAAACAGAGACATGCTTGTAACCCCCCCCTCCCCTTTTCTTCTCCAAGGATTACCGGGGAAGCCTTGATCCCTCTGCTATTAGACATTGCTGAAGGCTCTTCACCGGCTGATTGTATGTTGTGTTCATTTATTCTGCCACAGTCTGTCCTCCACTGATTTAAAAACCACGGGGATGATGCTTCTTTCAGTTTATAAGACACATTAGAAAAACATAATTGTTCTTCAGTGTGTCACCAATAGTTCAAAACATGCCTTAAGATCTGCAGTGTGAGAATGGTAGGCTGTGGGCACTCGCTGAATGATGCCTTAGCTTTCATGCGCATGCGTTTATATGCATGTGCACTACAGTCAAGATGCATCCACTCCCCACTCAGAGATTTAACTTCTAGGGACCCTGAGTAAGGAACTGAGCCTGGAAGAACGACAACACTACCAACTCTTCCTAACAAAATTTTAACCGCAAATCGCTCCCAAAGGGGAAAAACATGGTCAAAAATTTGGACAGCGATTTACCAGGGACCGGTACCAGTAAATAGGGATCTTCCCTGGCAAATAAGGGGCAATTGGAGTGTATATCACTGCCTGCCCCCATTCCTAAAGCCCTGAACCAGGAAGGCAGCAAAACTAGGAGGTTGTTGGTCAAGCACATACACACATGCAGATGCACACACCACCTACTCGTGGGTTACGCTTATTTTGGTGGAAAGCTTGGCCTAGTAGAGGAAAGCCAACTGGGCAGGAAATAGTCTGGATATGTTAACAGATTGCATATATTTATTTATTATTACCATTTAGATACCGACTTAGCTGCTAAAAAGACATCAAGGCGGTGTATAACAATTAAAAGGGATGTCAGGAACAAAAGGGAGAAAATGTTCACCTGATTCATTGAGGACAGAACCTCCCCAAATTGGTTTAAGCTATAAAGAAGATGGTTAAACATTAGGAAGGGGTCAATTGGACATTACAGCGGCACTGTCCATGTTTCAGCATGCAAGCAGTGCTAAAGCAGGAGAGGAAGGAAGGAAGAGTTTAAAGTAGAGCAGGGGTGAGCAGAAGGGGGGGGTGTTGAACTATTTACCCTAGAATCACTTGATTGTTTTTCTTAGGGGGGGGACATCTGGACTTGCAGCCCAACTGGGAGAAAATCAGTTGGGGAAAGACTGTTTTGGAGAGAAAAACATAGGTGAGGTCCAGAGGAAGGGTTCAGCCCCCCACACCTGGGATGCTCCTTAATATTATAGGCAATTGAAAGCACCCTGTCTATTGACACACATCACTAGGCTGCTCGTAACATTTATCAGTTCAGTGGTGGAATCAGGCGCTGAGAGAAGAAGCATCTGTAGCACCTTGGGGTGTTTCCAGATAAGGCAATTGCCCTGCCCCATTCACAGAATATTTGGGGTGAGTGCGACCAGACATCACTGCCTTCCATTTGAAAGCCTCCCATGTTTTTTCCAATGCTTCTTCTGTCTTTATTCTTACCACACAAAAAAAAAACTGTTAAGGAGGGAAAGACAGAATAGCTTTTTTTGTTGTTGTTTATTCGTTCAGTCGTTTCCGACTCTTCGTGACTTCATGGACCAGCCCACGCCAGAGCTTTCTGTCGGCCGTTGCCACCCCTAGCTCCCCCAAGGTCAAGTCTGTCACCTCCAGAATATCATCCATCCATCTTGCCCTTGGTCGGCCCCTCTTCCTTTTGCCTTCCACTTTCCCTAGCATCAGCCTCTTCTCCAGGGTATCCTGTCTTCTCATTATGTGGCCAAAGTACTTCAGTTTTGCCTTTAATACCATTCCCTCAAGGGAGCAGTCTGGCTTTATTTCCTGGAGTATGGACTGGTTTGATCTTCTTGCAGTCCAAGGCACTCTCAGAATTTTCCTTTTAGTTGGAAGTGAGGCGTGGCTACCAGGAGGAGGGTCTTCTCTGCTGTGGCACCCCAGCTGTGGAATGAACTCCCTAAAGAGGTTCATCTGGCACCTACACTATACTCTTTTAGACACCAGCATTTTCTCACCATTTTAACAGTCTAGCAACTTAAATTTAACTTTGCTGTTGTAAATTTGTATTTTAAATCTGTATGAATTTCTGCATTGCTGCTCAATTTTATCCTGGTTG
The DNA here is from genome assembly GCF_023053635.1 of Elgaria multicarinata webbii. Classification (NCBI taxonomy): domain Eukaryota; kingdom Metazoa; phylum Chordata; class Lepidosauria; order Squamata; family Anguidae; genus Elgaria; species Elgaria multicarinata. The sequence goes on along the minus strand of NC_086181.1, from coordinate 29,957,871 downwards.
TGTTTTTATGTTGTATTTTATATTATGCTTCTACACTGTTTGTTTTATTATTTTGAATGATTTTACAGTTTTAATTTTTGTAAAATGCCCACAGCGCTTCGGCTATTGGGCGGTATGAAAATGCAATAAATAAATAAATAAACTTTATGCACTGTCTGTCTGGAAGCAGCCCTGGTGGCCTATGGCAACTGAAAGTTAACTCCCGGGTGACCAGTTCATGAAAGTTGGTGATTTCCTCCTTTTCAACCATAAATGACGAAAATAGAAATGTGTGCCCAGGCAGCCTAGCGTGCCCTCCAACTTTTAACAGACGAAAATAGGGACACGTTTGTAACACTCCAATTCTCAGAGCAAAGATTACTACCTGAGACATACATACTCAAATTGACAGGCTGTACTCACCCTGCTACGTGCTGTATTTATGTAATCTGCAATGGCCACTTATTTAAAAGCTAAGAATATGTTTTTGTTTTGGCTAAAGGTATGTTTGATGAATGCATACAGTGGTTTTATGTAGGAATGAAATCAGTAAAATATAAAAGCAACAATAAAATGTGGGGTGGGGGGTGGTGGAGAGGAGCTTAACAGCTAAACTGAAACAAGAGCCAGGAGTAAGCAAAAAGAATGAGCAGAAGTCTAAGCGGCTGCAAAAGATAAATGAAAGGTTACTTCAGCCTTCCCCAACCTGGTGCCTTTAGATGTTTCGAGCCACCCTCTCCCACAATCCCTGACCATTGGTCATGCTGGCTGGGGCTGATGGAAGTTGTAATCCAAAATGTCTGGAGGATACCACGATGGGGAAGGCTGGTCTACGACATGTTCTACCAATTCGAAACATGTTTTGGCAGCTGCCGTGTGTGAATGCCCCTGTGTGGGCCCTTAGTGTTCATGCCAATACACGAGAGCAGTCGTGGCTCTAAGTTTCGGAGGGCACATTGGCAAGGTACCCTCACTGCTCCTCCGCCACCTTCAATGAGTCTACTTTATTTCTTTTCATAGGTTTTAAAAACGTATATGTTTTAAATTTTGTAAGGCCGCTTTGAGGCCCAGTATTGGGCAAAAGGCGGAATACAAATAAATAAATATAATAATAATTAATACCTTCTCGCTGTCATTGCCATTGTTACCACTTGCCATTGCTCCTCCTCCTCCTCCTCATTGTTAACGCTTGCTTGACAGAGAGAGAACCGGTGAGCAAGCAGACCATGGCTTCATTTATACCAAGCAGGATAAAGCACTATAAAAGTGGTATGAAAGCAGTATATAAAAGGCAGGAGCCACACTACTGCTTTATAGCAGTATTGAAGTGCACTGACAACTGTTGGGCCCCATTGACATATACCACTTTCATACCACTATATCCTGCTTGGTGTGGCTCCTGCCTTTTATATACCACTTTCATACCGCTTTCATAGTGGAATGTCCTGCTTGGTGTAGATGAGGCCCATGGCATCTGCTGCTCTTTCATCTCTCCACAATTGTTGACTGGGCCAGAGAGAGAGGAGGGCGAACAAGCAGGTTGCAATGGCGAAGCGAAGGAGCAACTCCAGGGGGCTTATCAGTGCGCCCCCTACTGGGGTGTGGGCCTCAATAGGTGCCCAACCACACCTATCCTTGATGTCATCACTGCACTTGAGATTACCTGCATCCATTCCCCACTAAGGCCCTGTTCAGAAGACATCTTAAACCACGGCTTTAACCATGGTGAATAAGGCTTTTAAACTTATTCACCGTGGTTAAAGCCGTGATTTAAGGTGTCTTCTGAACAGGTCCTAAGAGATTTAACTTGGAGTTGGCTACTGAAATCTGAAGAAGGACAATGGCCCTGTTCAGAAAACACCTTAAACCACAGTGGTTAAGGCTATTTTGTTAACAAAAAAAAAGCCTTAACTACCATGGTTAAAGCCTTAACCACCGTGGTTTAAGGTGTCTTCTGAACAGGGCCAGTAACTCAAGCAACTGACACTAACACAATTTTAACATGCTACCACTAAAAGACACAAAAGAAGGATAGAGATATTTATCAGGGACAGATACCAGAAAATACGACTAGGTCTAATAAATAGGAACAGTTGAAACATATGGGTTTGTACAACGTATTATGAGTTAGTAGTACTGGTAAGTTTATTTGCGAAGCTGGTATAGGCCATGGTGCTGTCAGGGTAGGACTCTGGGGCAGAATGAGCCGGAGGGCCACCAACACAGCAGGACAGGCATAGCACATTTTGAAGTAAGTGAAGTAATGCACATTACCATCTAAAGGAGGGAAGATAAGACCATTAAGTCCAGAATCTGAAATTACCTAACCTCACTATTTGGTATAGGGCTATTTATTTATTTATTTATTTATTTATTACATTTTTATACCGCCCAATAGCCGAAGCTCTCGGCTATTGGGCGGTATAGGCTAGCGCAGAATAGCATTTTAAAGCCAAAACAGTGGGCTTCATCAAGAATGGCCAATTGGCAGTCCATATAGGGTGGATCCAGCGAGTTCATCTGACCCCCACCCAAACAGTGAATGAATTCCCCAAGTTTTATTTGTAGGAAAAAGAAAGTTGACGACATTCTGCCGAAGAAGAATTACATCTCTTTGGGGACGTGCTTTGTACCATAAATCCTAATTCCATGAACAAAAGTTATCTAAATATTATTGTTAAACTCTTCCATAGCATATTAAGGCCTAATCTACACCAAGCAGGATCTTGCACTATGAAAGCGGTATATAAAAGGCAGGAGCCACACCAAGCAGGATAGAGCACTGTATGTCTCAATGGGCCCCAACAGTTGTTAGTGCATTTCAATACCACTATTAAGCAGAAGTGTGGCTCCTGCCTTTTATATACCACTTTCATACTGCAATATCCTGCTTGGTGTAGATGAAGCCATAGATGGAGTGGGGAGGGAGCAGTGAGATAGGGGACAGAGAGGGAGAGCGTTTTGTGTGTTTTTAATGCCCAAGTATATTCCTTAAGAGTAGGGGGGGAAACCTTATCATTTACCTAACACTGGCAGACTTGTCTAAAGCACATCCTCTGGGTTTGAGGCACAGGAAGTCAGTCATGCTTTTTAGTCCCATAGAAATCAATGGGACAAGTTAGTCATGACTGGGGGAAGACCAACATGCTGACCTTTAGACCAGCTTTCACCAACCTGGTGCCCTCCAGCTGTTTTGGACTTATTATTTATTTATTAAAACATTTGCCTCCCGCCCTATTATCACTGGGATCTCAGGTCGGCGTACAGAAAATATCAGAACAATATAAACATAAATAATTTACACCGCTAAAAATGTATTAAATCATTAACAAGTTAAAACTGGTAGAATTTTTTTAAAAGCAATAAAACAATTAAAAACAATTAAAACTATAAGTAACCATGGAGAATTTAGCCCTTGAAGGCTTTGATGAAAAGCCATGTTTTAACTTGGCGCCGAAATGAAGCCAGTGTCCGCGCCAGTTGCACCTCCAAGGGGTGCCACAACAGAGAAAGCCCTCTTCCGTGTCCCAAGTCAGCACGGCTTATGGCCAGGAACTGCGGGAGCTGTAGTCCAAAACATCTGGAGGGCACCAGGTTCAACCACACCACTTCCTAGACCGAAGTGCAAAAAACCTACTCAAATCATTTTAATCACAGAATTTCCAGCACTGGCACTACTAATGCAGAATGTTAAGGTGATCTGCTCAGTAGGAGCACACATACCAAGTTGATCACACTTTTAAAGATATCATTTGTCATTTTACTCCAAGGAATCTCTTTTATTTTATTTTTGCAATTGTCTCAATGCTTCTTCCTTGTGTGGCTATATGTGCCATTCACCACTCCGATCCCCTTTCAGAGAAGCCCAACTCAGCATCTCCAGGTCTGAGAAAGCAAAACTGAACAAGATAGTCAGGGAGGAGTAGGGGTATGTACAGTTGTTGATTTCTACCTCTGCCACAACCATCCCTTAAGTGACCTTGGGCATGTCACTTGTGCGTGGGTGTCAGCTGTTAGATACCCATGTATTTGACTACACTGAGGATTCTCCTAATAACAAAACACCTAGGAAACAATAAAGCTAGAAAATAGATCATCCACACAAAAAAGGAAAGCCTGTTGTACTGGGTGAGGCCTCCGTTTCTCCTGTTCCTCCTGGCCTCCCCTTCTTCTGGGGGACAGGAAACAACCAGGCCTCTTCCTCCTCCACCACCACTACCACCCCCGCCACCAACATCCATCCCTCCACCTACCCATTCAGTCAGATATTCCTGAAACATCTTTGCGTGAACCGCCTGCCACCACAGTGAAGAAATGATTATTCAGCAAAATCCCGCCCTCCGTTATTCCCTGCTCCCTCTTCTGTCTCTTTCACCCACCTGCTCCAAATCTTTATTATTGTTATGATTCTTTAAAAAGAAAAATCTCCTAAATCATGCACACGCATACACATCCCCGGTCTCTTCTTCTTTCTGTCACAGTATCTTTTTTCGGCCACTGCAGTAATCTTCCCCTTTTCAATCCACAATACTCATTCTACACACAGACACAAACTGAGGGACAGAGAGAGAGAGAGAGAGAGAGAGAGAGAGAGAGAGAGAGAGAGAGAGAGAGAGAGAGAGAGAGGCCTTGTGGTTTGGGTTTTCCTGCATCATTGCAGAGAGATGGATGTTCTCTTCCCCCCCCCTCCATCCTCAACCTTCCATCCAGCGAGTGACCGTCACCGGAGAAAGAGAAGGAGAAGGAGCTAAAGAAGAGAGATTTTCATATAGCCCAGCCATAGGCATTTATTCAAGCAATCTCTCTCATAACCAAGCCCTGTAATCTAAACCGCACAATCGAATCGGCATCCCTGCAGAGAGTAGAAAAAAACCCCTCTTCCATTCATCCAGAGTGCTGCAGCAGGAGAAGACTGGGAGGGCGGGGAGGGGGGGGAGAGAAATCTATAGGCCTCTCCTCTCCACAACACACACAGAGACAAGTACCACCACCATAACCAACACCCCCATCTTGCCCCCTTGTAAATACAGGGTTTCAACAAGGTAGAGATGGAGAAATAAAATGCATAAGGATGTTTGTGTATCCCTTGAAATTATTTGGTTAGGGAATCTATTTGGCAAAAACCTGGACCAGTTCGTTCCACTGGTCACCCCCACCCCACCCCCACCTCCCCAGCCAACCTTGGTCATTGCAGCATTTTTTTTAAAAAAGCTATCGCTTCACCCCAAATGTTTCCAAGCTGTTGCTTCACCCCAAATGTTTTCTGCTTCGGGCCCCCAATCGCCTTGGCTAAGGAACCTGAAAGGAAGCACTGAGTCTGACCCGTCCACGAAATATGGGTGACCCATTGATGCCTCCCCCCTTTCTAAGCTCCATATAGGTATATATGCGTACATATACATCCACTTACACCCCTCTCTCCAAACATATTCCCATTGTGGGTCCTAGGAAACTAACAATCAAAAAACAGCACTTGGTGCTAAGTAGGAATGGAGACGCACCCCTTCCAAAACACTACCCTTGTTTTGTTTTGTTTTTTAGTTTTCACATGTCTATGTGCCACCACGGTAAAACAAAACTGTTTACTTGCCACACGCATGCACCCCAAATAAACTCCAGCAGGGTAAACATTTCGTGCCCTCCTCTAACTCCAGCGTATATCATTTTCACCTCTTCTCTTCTGAAAGCCCTCCCCCAAAACGTTTGCTCTTCTTTTACCAAAACATATCAGAGGGAAAGAGAGAGATCTAGGTGCCCCAAAATCCACACTGCTTTCCTCAATCTTGTAGCCTTCAAGGGGCCATTGATTTGTCCCATACAGAACTCCCATTTCCTCTTCCCGAAGAAACTCCAGGGAAGCAAGAAAGCACCTTTCCTCTTAAATCCCACCCCCATCCATTTATTTTCCAAATGGGAATTACACCTCTTCCCCCCCCCCTTCCCTGATCTCACTCTCCCACCTCCATTCTGCAGTGGGACAAACACTTCTACTACCCCTTACTACATACACACACATTTTATTCATCACAATAGTCCAATTTAACCTGGATCATTTTGTCAAATGGGCCCTGAGGTTCCTTTATTCCGCATCACCGTATACCAGAGGCCGGGGTGAAGGGGGGGGGGGAAATCTCTGCCGCTGAGATTGTGTCCCACCATGCCCATCCCCGTGGCATTGGGGCGGCCTCTCCTACACACCCACGTCAAAAAACCAAAACAAAAAACCAGCAGGACACCAAGTACTCACCCGTCTGTCCTTTTCCCAGGGTCTTCTCCAGCCGGTAGGGCCCCACATATTGCGCGTGTTGCTGGCTCTGTTGTGGCTGGTAGGGGTGGACCCCACCTGCTTCTTTGCCACCGGACATGGCTTTTGTCTGCCACCCTTTCGAGCAACAATAAGAAACAGGGGTGGGGGGTTGGGGAGGGGTGGGGTGGGGAGAGGCGAGGAAAGGCCCCCCTGAAATCCCCCTATAGGGACAATACCGGGGCCGGCATCCTGACGGGTTTAGCGGGAGGGGGATGCTCTCGGCATCAGGGAGGGGAAGGGAGGCGAGAGAGGAGGATGCTACAGCCCGGGTACCAGCATCATCCAGCGGGTCCAGCCAAGGATGCTGCTGTTGGTTGGTCCTGATGCTGCTCTGGATGAAGGATGCTGGTGGAGAGCCTCTTCTGGTCTGGTCCTTCGCCTCCTCTCACTGCAATCTGAAGGGATCTCTCGAGCTCTCCCCTTACATCAGCATCCGGGCAACTGGGTGACAGACACAATCCGGGTTAACCCTTGGCGGAACAAAGGCAGCGCCTCCTCCCCAGGCACGAGAAAGGGGTGGGGATTAGGGGGCGGGGTTGGAGAGGGGGGAGAGGACGGAGGGAGGGAGGGAGTGGGGAAGGGTTCGGCGGGGAGGCGGGCAGCAGCTGCGTGGGAGGGGTTAACTGGGGATAAGACCTCTGTGCGCGAGGGAAATTGTGTCACGCATCGGAGAGGTAACATGGGAGGCAGCGTCTCCTGTGCTGACTGCGGTGGTGATGGGGGATAGTTGTACGTGGGCAAGGGTTTTAACATGGTGCGGTTTGGGAGGAAAGAGATTTATGTAACTGCGTGCTGGGGGAGGGGTGTGAGCGTTTGTGTGAATGCATGTGTGGTTGTGCATATGTGCACGGGGGACTGCCATTGTGTGTAAAGGGGATCAGGTGTGCTTGCTGTGAGGATCCGAACCACATACTGGAAACTGCAGTCTTGTGAATGGACTATATGTACAAACGTTTTATTTCGGGTTGTTGTTGTTGTTGTTGTTGTTGTTGTTATTATTATTACATTTATATCCCTCCTTTTTTTTCCTCCTGCAAGGAGCCCACTATGGCTTACACAGCCCTCCTCCATTTTATCCTCACAACAACCCTGTGAGGTAAGTTAGGCCACAGCTAGACCTAAGGTTTATCCTGGGATCATCCAGGGTTCGCCGCTGCCTGAGCACTGGATCCCCTGTGTGTCACCTAGATGAACAGGTTTGACCCCTGGACAATCCAGGGATAAACCTTAGGTCTAGTTATGGCCTTAGACTTAAGAGTCAGTGAGTGAGGTTAATGGCTGAGTGGGGACTAGAATCTCCCGAGTCTCAGTCTAACACCCTAACCACTATACCACTCTGAGGGCTTTGCGTACCAATTTATTATTTGTATCTCCATTTCTCTGAACGGATCCCTGTGCCTGCTTGTGTGAACTGGCTGTACTGTCATACAATCTCCGGTATGCAAATGAAACAGGCTCCTTCTGTGCCTGAGTTGGGAGTGACACATTTGAGTCTAAAGCAGTGGTTTTTGCCCCTTTTTAACAGAAAACCTGGAAGGAAGGTTGGTTTTATTGTTCCAGGAAGGATGGGACAAGGGTCCTGAAGCAAGCTGAGTCTTTGCCTTGCACACTGGATAAAAACACTAGTGTAGGCTTATGGATGAGTGCTATTTTGTGCATGTGTATGGGAGACCCTTGTGGCTGCTTCAGACATGCATCTATACATTTAGTTCTCTACACTTTGGCTGAGGAGATCAGCCACAAAGCTCACTGGCTGACCCTGAGCCAGCCATTTTCTCTCTCAGCCTAAAGTACCTCAAAGGACAGTTGTTAACAAAGGTGGGATTTTAACTTAAGCAGAATGTAGCCTCCATTGAGATGACCTGTTGTAAAGTTCTTCCCTCGCCGTCAAACAACTTCCTTGCTTACTCTTCATCTAAGTGAATAAAACATCAACTTAGAAATTCAAGCCAATATGTTACATCGAATTGTGGCTTCTTGTGACCCATCATTCAGTAACAAGCAGTCAGGACAAGTAATGAGCCAAGCAAACATAGGACCAATAATCTGAGGTATTCTGGACCCCACTTTAGCCTATCTAATGTGTGTGTTTTATATATAATTTTGATTAAAATAATAAACTGAAATTTAATTTTCAAAATGTTTATACTATTTTGTGTTAACCTAATACAAGTAAAAGCTTAGGTACTGAGAAACGAACACAAATTAAAGGAATAATAATAATAATGAGACCCTAAGACAATAATAACTATGTAGGCTGGGCCCATCCTTTAAAACACGGCTCTAGAGCCAAATCCAGCCTGACTGGAATTCCAATCTGGCCCTCCCTAGATAACCCCTTTTATCTGACCACTGATTGTTTATTTTATTTATTTATTTATTTATTTTATTACATTTATATACCGCCCCACAGCCAAAGCTCTCTGGGAGGTTCACGAAAGCTAAAAACAGTAAACAGTTTGGTGGTTTCCACGCTTTTGACGTTTTTTTTTTTTCCTTCTTCTAAAAGTTTGAACTCCTTTTGATTTCAGACCTGCCCACCACTGGAATGCACCCCATGAGAATGTCTTGAAAATTGAATTCAGCCCTCCGGTTGAAAGAGGTTTAACACCCCTGCTTTAAGGTAATCGGAGGGCATGCTCCTGGTGGTTCCACGTGGACCTATGGCCTGATTGGAGTCCACCCAGAGAAGAGCCTTCAGTGTGGTGGCCCCCTTCCTATGAAACTCCCTGCCTCTAGAGGTCAGCCAGGCACCAACGCTGTGTTTTCGTTGCCTCCTGAAAACAGCTATTTTCTAGGAAGCATTCCTTGGTAGAACAGCCACAGTTTAACTGGTAATCTGTTTTTTAAAATAATTATTATAATATCGTGTTTTATTATTTTTATCTCTGTATCATTTTATCTCTTGTTGTTCACCATTCCAGAAACTGTTTAGATATGCAGTGGTATACAAACGTTGTAAATAAATAAATAAATAAATGAAATAACTAGCTAGGTTGAGTCTATCCTGAAACCCATCCCTGGTTGTGAGTAGGGGTGTCAGAGAACTCCGCAATGGATTCCACAGTGGAATGGCTTTTTCCAAGTCACATGGATTCTGTGGACTTGCAGAGTTTTGCACTAATTTGCATTATCACTAATGTGTATGAGAGCTAAGCAGAACGAAATTCTGGTTTAAAAACTATTTCCATCAGTGAGTGGACAATGGAATGAAAGGTTCCTGAGAATACACGAAACACAAACAGAATTGATTTAACAAAAAATGTACATCCCTAGTTGTGAGGATAAAGTTGAATAACTCACATCTATCTATATCACCATGAGCTTGATGGTGGGGTAGAAATGTGAATAACAATAATATCTTATTCCTTCTTCTCACATCAGTCCGTTGGTTTCTGTTCACCACTCTGCTGCTAAGATCATCTTCTTGGCTCGCCACTCTGACCATGTAACTCCACTTCTGAAATCTCTTCATTGGCTTCCAATTCACTTCAGAATCCAATATAAACTTCTCCTGTTGACCTTCAAAGCTTTTCACTGTCTAGCTCCTTCCTATCTCTCCTCTCTCATCTCACACTATTGCCCTGCTCGTGCTCTTCGCTCCTCTGATGCCATATTTCTCGCCTGCCCAAGGGTCTCTACTTCCCTTGCTCGGCTTCGTCCATTTTCTTCTGCTGCCCCTTATGCCTGGAATGCTCTTCCAGAACATTTGAGAACTACAAGTTCAACCGCAGCTTTTAAAGCTCAGCTAAAAACTTTTCTTTTTCCTAAAGCTTTTAAAACTTGAATTTGTTCTGACTTTATACTGTTAGTTTTACCCTACCCAGTGCCTGTTTACACTACCCTGTGCCTATTTGCTTTCTCTTCCCCTCCTTATTGTTTTATTATGGTTTTATTAGAATGTAAGCCTATGCGGCAGGGTCTTGCTATTTACTGTTTTACTCTGTACAGCACCATGTACATTGATGGTGCTATATAAATAAATAAATAAATAAATAATAATAATAATAGTCGCTGAATAAGAAATGTCGGAAGCTACTAGATCAGACTATGGGTTGAATCCAGACTTCGTTGTACTTGGTTCCCATCCGAATCAATGGGACATAAGCTAGCCATGACTAACTTTTCATGTTTATTTCATTGGGCCCTAACAGCGACAAACATAGTCTGGATCCAAACCTGTTTCTCTGTTTAGCTCAGCATTGGGCACTTCCAGACATGGCTTTTATAAGGCCATGGGATTACTTCATTCAAAAAACTAAATGGTGGATCCAGATTTTGTCTTCCTCTCATAAACAGCCCATGCTTTTCCACAGTAAGCTTATATATATCACTTGCTGGGGGAACATGGGTTAGAGGGTACTGTTGCACTGTGTCCTGCTTGTGGGTCTCTGATTGACAGCTGGTTGGCCACTGTGTGAACAGAATGCTGGACTAGATGGACCCTTGGTCTGATCCGGCATGGCTCTTCTGTTCTTCTGTTCTCACAGCTGCTTCCATCTTTTCTCTTACTCCAGAAAGTCCATTGTGGAAGGGGGGGAATCCATTAAGACACTGGAATTGCTGCATGATGCCTTCTGATAGCAGGTTCCATAGGATATTGAGGCCTTACATGTCCCAAATGGGGCTACAGATTTCTTTCATGGAACTTTCTGGCCAGTCATTGTGCTCTGATTGCCTCAATTCCTCAGGCTTGCAAATTTCAGATCTTGCCTCTTCTGTAACCACAGAAGCCCTATGAAGTATTTAATGTTGATTTCTAACCTTGTTTAAGCAAACTAGAAAGAAAAAAATTAAGAATTCCACCTCTTTAAAAGCTGTACGACTCTGAAAACCGCAGCATTGTGTAAGCAATCATACCTACATGACTCTTTTATCACCTTTGTTAAGACAATCACCAAAATCCCCCTGGCTAACTTGTTTCCCTGGACCTATGATAGCCAGAGTTTTCTTCACATCACAAGGAAACAGGAGCACACAGTCGTCTTTCTTCCCTTACTCTAAAACTCCATTTTCCAGCATCCATGAGCAATCTTGGAAGAAGAACTAGTTTTGTTTTATTTTCCTAACTCTGTCCTGAGAGGCGCGATAAAAAGAGCAACCCAAATTCATAGATTACACACAGAGAGAAAAGGATTCCTTCCATCCAGGAGGGATCCCTCACACTTTTCAGCTCTGAAGCGCATCCCCTCTTTTCCTCCTCTGGGGCCAGATCTACACCAAGCAGGATGTAGCGCTTTGAAAACGTTTTGAAGATGGTATATGGAATATGCCCCGGGTGTCAATAGTTGTCAAAAACATTATAAACTGTTATAAAGCAGTAGTGTAGATCCTGCCTGTGGCCACAGCTAGACTTAAGGTTTAGCCTGGGATCATCCAGGGTTCGCCCCTGCCTGAGCACTGGATCCCCTGTGTGTCACCTAGATGAACAGGTTTGACCCCTGGATGATCCAGGGATAAACCTTAGGTCTAGCGATGGCCCCAGTCTCCCCTTCTTTTTCAGAGAAGGAATTTAACAAAGCTTTCCATCATCACTTCACAAGATAGCAGGTATGGAGAGGTAAGTCTTTGCATTGTCTTCTACTTTCCTTCTAACAGCTTCATACTCTAATTAAAAGAGCAACAGGCAGCTCTAAAGCCAAGGGGTTGGGAGTTTGGAATGGAATGGAATAGTAGGAAAGATCTTTTCCTCCCTTTTTCCTACTATTCCATTCCATTCCAAACTCCCAACCCCTTGGCTTTAGAGCTGCCTGTTGCTTTTTTATGCTTCACTTTCTTCCAAAACCCCAGCATTTGCTCTTACATCCTCCACCAAAACACTCCCACATTCCTCCAAAACAGTCTGTTTCTTCCACGTTAAAATTATCTCAGGGTAAAACTTCTTTCTAGTCGCTGCTGCCATCCCCTCCCCCACCCCACTATTCTTTTCCTCCTTCTCCATGATCAGCTACACACACATACACACACCTTCCTAGAAATTAAAACTGTTCTCTTGTTAACACACAGAGAAATTATTTTCTCTGCATCCCAGTGCACCTAGCTTCACTACTGACTTTAAATGCTTGTTATCTTTATCCTTCTCAGTGTTAATGTATGGTTCTAATTCCCTGATGTATGTACAGTTCTAATTCCCCTGATGTGTGATATTAATTCATTTAAAATTCTTCTTTAATAAAACAAAGAATTGCTTTCAAAGACTCCGGTTGTGGTCTCTGACTCTCACAGGTTTTCCTAAATGCCTAGAGTCCAATACCAAAAGATCCATCAGGTATGTGTTTGGTTTACATGTAGGGGAATGTATGTGATATGTATATCCATGTAAACTAAAATGTAATTTTAGTTAATGTGCTGGATTCTTTTAATTTGTCATTTAATTTTTAATCTTTTAAATGTTTTAATACTAGAGATGGGTTTAATTATATTTTTAACTTTTGTATATTTCTATTTATATGTTTTAATTGTGTATGTTTTAATTTTGTAAAGCTGTGTTGAGACCCAATACTGGGAAAAAGTGGGATACAAAATAATAATAATAATAATAATAATAATAATAATAATAATAATAATAATTCGTAAAAGGTGGCAGATGACGTCAGCATCCCTGCTAATAAAAAATTGCCAGTTCTGCTTCCCTGCACTCCCTTGTTACATTACAGCACCAGAGACAATACTATGTTAGATGGAGCACCGGTTTGACTTGGTATGAGGCTGCTTGCAACGTTCCTCCCCTCTAATGGGTGAACTGACTCCAGTTGAAAAGTATTGTACCAGAAGTGATTTATGAGTTCTGCCTGTGGGATTAGATCTCTGATGTTCTGTTCAGACATATAACTCCTCACTGGATATCTGGTGAAGTGATGGACATCCATGTGTAAACCAGCCCTTAAAAGCCTAGAGCCATGCTGTAAGTAGCACCCTCTAGTGGGCAACAATCTCATAATATCCCAGGCTTCATAGCTTTTCAGAGAGATTTGCATTCTAGATACTGGCTGGGTTCACACACAACACGCAAACCAACACTCAGTGGTTGAGGGTGGGTTTGTTGTTGAACTGTGGTTTGTCATTGTATCATGCATCGGATTGCACACTTAAATAGAAATACATCTGGCCAAAGGAAGTGAGGCAGGTGGCTACCAGGAGGAGGGCCTTCTTTGCTGTGGCACCACGGCTGTGGAATGAGCTAAGGCGGTTCACTTGGCACCTACATTATATTCTCTTAGACGCCAGGTGAAGATCTTTTTATTCTCCCAGTATTTTAACAGTCTATAAATTAATTTTATCTTTGCTGTTTTAAATTTGTATTTTAAATTTGTATTTTTGCGTTGCTGCTGTTTTTATCTTGGTTGTGCTTTTATATTGTATTTTATATTATGGTTTTATACTGTTGTTTTGTTTTGAATTGTCTTAATTTTGTAAACCGCCCAGAGAGCTTCGGCTATTGGGCGGTATAGAAATGCAATAAATAAATAAATAAATAAAGGGAGAAACTGCAACCAGGTGACCTGTATGCCTACCCAGCCTGCTGTCCAGGTGACCTAACTGTGGATGGGCACAGCCCTATATCATCATAATTATTTCTAAATATGCACCCATACGTATGAATTGGGATGTGCACATTTTATGTAAATCTGTTTCCCTTTTTATCTTTTTTATATATTTATTTTGGCAATACAAAAGTGGCCACTCTAATGTCACAATATATCAGAATAGTAGAGTTGGAAGGGGCCTAACAAGGCCATTGAGTCCAACCCCCTGCTCAATACAGGAATCAATGTACATGGGGTTCCCAGGTAGTCACCCTTCCAGAAACTGACCAGGCCTAGACCCGCTTTGCTTCATCAAGGTTGCAGCATCCCATGCCATCACACCAGATAATGGTGACTGCCACTGGCTAAATTGGTTTTAAAAGGGGATTAGACACATTCATAGAAGATAAGGCTATCAATGAAATGTATTTCAATAAATCTAACATTACGATTTTAATAGTACATGCATAACTCTGGGTAGAATCCAATCGGCCATTTACCTCTCTGCCAATTCTCTTACACCCTGCCAATTCCCGTCCGCAAGTGGTGCATACCATTTGCAGAACAAAATTTTAGCACTTCTGGGGTAACCAGGAGTGAAAACGCCCCTTTCTGTAATGGTGCAAATCAGAGCTCATGTAAGGGAGCTCCACCGGGAGAAACAAGCATTTCTACTTGTTTCAGGGCTTCCTCTGGGAAGCACTAAATCTGTGTGGGTCCTGCTCGCCCAACAGAATCGGCAGAGCACAAGAGAATCGGCAGGGGCGTAAGCACCTGGATGGATTTTGCCCCATGCTTGCATGGGTTAATTACCATATAGCCATGTTTTCATGGGTTAGTTACCATTGTCCTCCTCCCCACACATAACATATGGAGTCAGATCAACAAGAGCCCTGCTCTGTGTCCTTCGAACTTTGCAGATGGGAATATGAGACAGGGCCTTTTCCATTGGGGCACCTAGGCTGTAGAATGCCCTTTCCAGAGAAGCCTGGTAGGCTTACTGTGTTGTTCTGTTTCTTTTGTACTTGTTACAATGGTTGATAGTGGGTGCTTCCCAATGAGGCTTTTATAATTGTACATTGTACATGTACATTCATGGTGCTATATAAATAAATAATAATAAAAATAATAATAATATAATGCCATCATCCTGCCTCATTCACAGACGTCTTTCTCCTTCCCTATTTTTTCTTACTGTGGAAAATCCATTAAGGAATAAAAGACAAAACAGCTGCACAGTTCCTTCTGATGGTTAGCGGTAGGATCCTCTGTCTGGAAGCACCCAGTGTTAGCTGTCTTGAAGATCTCCTGACATAAACAAAGTAAAATAAATATATGTGTGCATGGAGGATTTTAGGGGGGTGGGGAGGGGATATTCAAATATACTATTGCTCCCACTACTGCATTTCACCTGAGAATCTACAGCTAGGAACAAAGTGGATGAGAGGGAAAGACACAGCCGGCGGGACAGGAAGATAGCAGCTGACATTTGGAAAGAAGATACGGTGAACTTTCAAGCTGCCTACGAGGCAGAAACAATCCCTATTTTTTCCCCCCTTGGATGTTTGGTTTGTTTGATTCAATCCAAGCCAGAAATCTAGGGCAGTTTATTTTTTTATTGAGGATGCAAGAAGAAGAAACTCCCATCCCCCCTCCTCTTTCTTGCATGCACCCTCACAATCTTTCTACAGAAGTGAGGAATAGGGTTGGCAATTCTTGAAATAGAGGATTCTGGGATCTTGAGCCAGGGGCAAAGCCAGGTATGTAAGGCACAGCAGTGTCCAACAATTCTGCTGATTCTGGGAGAAGTAGCCCAGAATGAAAATGCTCAGCATAGCTATTGCATGTAATTACAAGTATGCAATATCTAGGGTGACCATGTGGAAAGGAGGACAGGGCTCCTGTATCTTTAACAGTTGTACAGAAAAGGGAATTTCAGCAGGTGACATTTCTATGCATGCAGGACCTGGTGAAATTCCCTCTTAATCACAACAGTTAAAGTTGCAGGAGCCCCATCCTCTTTTGTATCTAGTCAAGAGGGGAGGGCTCCTGCAGCTTTAACTGTTGTGATGAAGAGGAAATTTCACCAGGTGCTGCATGCATACAAATGACACCTGCTGAAATTCCCTTTTCTATGCAACTGTTAAAGATACAGGAGCCCTGTCCTTCTTTCCATATGGTCACCCTAAAATATCACCCCCACATATCAGCCCTCCAAGGATCACAGAACAAACTTAACACAACCCTGATGTACCATAGTCAGAAAGTGCAAATTAAAAACAAAAACAAACAGATCCCATTTTATAGCTGGGGAACACTGAGGCTGACAGATAGCCCCTGCCTGCCAGTGCATGTTTGGTACAGTTGAGTTGGGTCTAGCTTATCATCCCCTTACAGCAATAAGATCCAGGATTTCATTGTGCTCTCATCTCATGACACTCACACAGCAGCAGCCATTTAGAAAAAGGAGGAAGGGAGTGTCAGCAAAACAACAACCCTCAAACAATGTGTGTGCATCCAACCATACAACCTAAGCAACAACAACAAAATACAATGAATATGCAGGCTATTCAACACTGAGAACAAAGGTTTGAAAGTGGACTATGTGGAGACTTGATAGAGGAGGGGTGGGAAACCTTTTTCAGTCCTCTCTAGAATTCCACTCAAGGCAACGTCTGTGACTCTGATAGGGTGACCTATGGAAAGGAGGACAGTGCTCCTGTATCTTTAAACAGTTGCATAAAAAAAGGAATTTCAGCAGGTGTCATTTGTATACATGCAGCACCTGGTGAAATTCCCTCTTCATCACCACAGCTAAAGCTGCAGGAGCCCTGCCCTCTTTTGAATCTGGTCACTCTAGTATAGCTCCTGCACTTTAACTGTTGTGATGAAGAGGGAATTTCACCAGATTCTCCATATATACAAATGACACCTGCTGAAATTCCCTTTTCTATGCAACTGTAAAAGATACAGGAGCCCTGTCCTCCTTTTCATATGGTCACCCTATACTGCATGAGGCAGCTACCTATTTCTTCACAGGATTTATTGAATTGGATCCAGGATCTGCCTTCCATGAATGGAGGGGTGCCAGCCATGGAAGGTGTTTCCGTCCAGTTTTCAGGGTTTCCCCCCTCCTCCCTGCACCACAGCTCATCCCCTTCAGCATGGTGCCCCAAACTTTGTATACCATTTTCAGAGAGCTGGGGGTGTTGACATGGGGAGGATGGGGCTGGGAAGCCCTCTTCCACAAGCCCAGTTGCACACACTCAAAGCTGGCTCCAACCCTTTATTTATTTATGTATTAATCACCCTGCAGCTAATAGTTCTCAAAGTGTTGTAAAGAAAAACAACAATGAAAATCCAAATCCATATAAATCAAAACAAAAGCAGAAGAATAAAACCATCAATGAAGGC